>NC_037292.2:7282251-7585261 GCF_000002775.5 Populus trichocarpa | reverse complement strand
GCTAAGAAAATGCTATTTTATCCAATAAAGAATGAATAATAGCAAAAATACATATAATAAAGGAAAAAAATTCTAGTGTTCACTTGACTTTCTCACATACAACAATTTGCTATCTTATAGACGGAACTCCACCAAAAACTAACAGAAAGATTTGGTTTCAAATGAAACATAATTCATAGAGATCAAATCTGAAATTGGATGTTAAGGAATTGATTCTCAAATGTGTTAAATTAGGGGAGGTGGCACCCATTTTCCCATTTTGCCAAGCATGTGCTTATCTAGCTGAAATATCCACAACTGATTAAACACTTCTGCTTTATAAAAGAGATGAATGCTTGATTTCAAAATAGGAACAGATAGAGAGAGAAAGAGAGAGAAGCTCTACATTGATACTTCATGTTAGGGAAACGTTTTACGATATCAAAGTTGGAAAGAAATATATGTGCAAATCAGTGATATACTCTAAGTAGAGGTGGACTAGATAGGACAAGTTGCCACATTATAATTCTGAAACCCCACTTCTTAAATAACCAAGAAGGTAAAAAACTCCCAACTCCACATCCATTAAACGACACAAGCAGTTTTAGATCATAAATAGGTTATCAATTCCAAAAGAGAAAAGTCACTGAAAGACGGAACTTACCAAGACCATTCCCATCAACATTGCAGTGGATCCCACCATGGTCACTCTATCATCATTCCATTTGACATGAGTCCAAACACCCGAGCAAGTTCCACTGATGAGCCCTCCCAAAAGTGTAACCATCAGTAGAACTGCACCTGAACAATCATAGGCGACTAGTGCTTCAACTCCAGTTGATTGAAATAGTTCCCAGGCATCCCTAGCTGAACGGTTAAAACTTTTCCCATGAACAGCTATCTAGAGGAGCACAACAAATACGTGAATTGTTGTATAAATATGCAAGAATTGGCTCGTGAATGATGACAAATCAACAAAGTTTTAATGAACTTAAAAAGAAAAAGGTAGTAATAAAATTCCAGAAAAACAAAACGCTTTTATATTGAATGATGTGTCATCCAACACTGAAGCCATAAAAGTAGAAACTTATGCCACCTTGAATGCTCAGGGCATGTTTAATGGAAATCTTGTAAACAACAAAACATAAGTTAAGGACAATCAAACAGGACATAGATCAGTCATCAGTCAATCCGTAACACAACATGCCAGCCACCACTCCCTCCCCTCTAGACCAGAGAAGAAATGAAAGAAAAGGAATATGAAGGCCATCAAATGCCCTTGAAAGATAACAGGTCTGTATGTATAGTTGTATATTGAAAGATAAAGATGCAGCATGGGACAACGGCCTCAGAAAAAATTAGGAGGTAATGTTTCAGCTACTTCAGTGGAAACCCCCCACTTAAACCCATTCCCTTGAAACTACTTCATGTGTGTTTAGTATTGTGGTGCAAAGTGTTTTTTGCTTGAAAATGCATCAAAATGATTATTTCAGATTTATTTTTCATTTTCGACTAAGCACGTCAAAATCATCGGAAAGCACTAAAAACAACATTAATTTGATACTTTTTCAAACCAAATGCACTTTTGAAATGCACCCAAACACAATTTCAAACGTAAAAATAAATGGTGCCTTCAACAGGTAAATAGAAGTAAAATTCATTGACTGAGACATATGAATCCCACATCTAAAAAAGCAATCTACTGCTTCCTTACTATTTATCATCTTCCCATACTTTTCTTCTATCACTTGCAATTGAAACTAGTTCTGAGATATTGACACGATTCCAATACAATGCTTACCCCTTTTATTTTCATGTACACCAAATCTATTCTGCTCCAGTGGGAAAATCAATTAGTGATGATATAACCATTGCTAGTCTCACCCAAACCAAGTAGGGTCTTATAAGGCTGTTCATGTAATATTCTCACGTGTCTCCATTCTCAACACTAAACCTGCATAATAGCTTTTGGGTGGTCTAAGGCCTCCTTCACTTTCCACAAGTTTCATCAATCAAACAAACTGCCAAAGTCCAAATAGCTAAAGCCTGCACTTTTTTTTTTATTCCATTCACAGTGACTCTTCTTATGTCTTTTTGATGTGGTCTTCACTAATAAAGCCTTAAGCCTTCATTCAACATGCACCAAATTTTTTTCTTTTTCTAGTGAAAATTCATGATTTCTTTATGATCACCAGGGAGGTCACCAAGATGCTCGTCACGTCTAAATTTCCATACCCTGTCAACCCTCCTCTGAACAGCCTAATATTCCGCTCCAAAAACCATTATAGCAGAGATCTGGTACTAAACATTTTGATATTTGGTTTCGATGAAGGATTTTACTTAGAATTTTATATTATTTCCTACTAGGATTTAGTTTTCAAGTTTATTGGGCATAAAGCGGAAATCAATTAAGAATTTAATTTTATTTCCTATCTATTACTTCACTAAGATGTCTCAGTGTAATTCACCATCCTCTTTTAATAACTCATATCTCCTCCATCCTTCCTTGTCCCTGATCATTCTCTTTTAAAATTCATGACTTCAGCCTCCATTTCCTGGTCCTAAAATTTCCAAGTAATTCTTTTTCTTCCATAGAGTATAATTTAGAGGCACCAATGTCGAAAAAATTCACTGGAACACAACTGAAAAAATTGAGAATGTTTCAGTTTTCAAAAAATTTCTCTGTGCTGGCAATGGTCATGATTAATGTACCACAAGATCATCATAAATGAAAGGTTATGAAGAATAATAGACAGTTAATTTGATAATAAAATTATGTACAGGTGACAAATCATTGGCAGAAAGTACCTGGACATATGCATACTTGTTGAAAAAGCGGACAAGAGTCTCTACAAGATGGAATAGAAAATCAACACAGCAAAGCAAGCACTCGTTCTTGCCTATCTTTGACCGCAATCCCCTGATCTGAAAATTACTTTGAAGTTAAAAAAAATGGACAAACAGAAACAAGATCAACGTTGGAAACAAGCTAGTTAACCAGTTAGAGAAAAGGAAATGTTGGCGTCCCGACCTCCCACCGTAGTGTCCTAATTGCAGCAGTGAAGAGTGATCCATAGCAAATGCTGCCAAAAGATTTCGTCACAGAATACCTAAGAGACTTCATCAATGGGTTGGCAGGCATTGACGCTGCTTCCCGACCGCCATGGATAAGAACGAGGAACACCATCCCAGACACTATAACATGTACAGTATTACAGAGTACTGCACCCGTCCAAAATAAGCTCAGTGACAGAACCTGGGTGTGCAATTAACAACATTAAAAAGATATACCTATAGATAAGGGATGTTTTAGTAGAACATTGTCGCAGTTCTCATCCCAGTAGCAGAAGATGGAATAAAGCGCAAAACTTGCCAGCTCACCACAAGAAGCCACCAGCGTCCATTGAGATTAATGTTTGAAGCCACAACACCAGCTGCTCCAAAAGACCACAATCCCATCCACAAAAGCATGACTAGCATGAATGCATATGAAACTCTCATAACTTCAGGAAGGCTCCATACCATTTTCACAGCTTTTTGAAGCACCAGCATGGTAAATGGGAGTCTGAAAAATCAGCAAATGGTCAGAGGGAGATCTTGATATCCAAGTTTTCAATTAGAAAAAGAACCCTTAAATGATACTAAATATTGCATCTACTTTGGCATTAAGGAAAAGTTCATGTACTGTATAACTGCACATACATAGTTTTCTAAATTGTCACTCCAGGAAAGTCCTATCGGTTGTTTAATTACAAAATCACAAATTGAAAAGTAAATTGGGAGAAAAAAATTAAGAGAAACAACCTTAGTGAAACTCTATGTAAATATACAAGTTAAAAAGAAGACGAAAAAAAAATAAAGAGCTTTGATTCTGGACACTTGTGATCCACGCCAACGCGCTTGACTCCAGACACTTATGATCCACACCGCCACCTAAGATGCATATGCTATAATCATTAAAACTACAACGCATAATGACTACCACATTTGCTTTTAAGATATGGATGGTGAAGTATAAACTTGACACTGTAAATTGACATGTTCCAGACCTTACCCGGGAAGAAATCTATCTTAGCTCTCACAGGATAAATTTAACAGAGGCTGACCAAAACTATTTTTCATATGGCTATGCTTCTTTTTACAGTCCAAGCCTCCTAGTAACCATTTTATGAGAATTGAAAACCAAAATATGTAGAGCTATGGATAAAAACTAAATGAAAAGGACGAAAAGAATAAGTAAAATTTTAGCCTGTTTCGGCGATAAAATCATTCTTCTAGAGATCACACCTTCTAAAGCTATGGATAATCAACTGCATTTCAAATTTACTAAGGATTACAATAAAGTAAAATCTTTTGATCTCACTAAATTAGAAGATTTAAAGTTTTTCATATAATGATTTGCATGCAATGCTCATTATAAAAGACTAGTACAACAAAATGTTCAATCGTTAAAAAGCGAGCACGGTGACAAGAAGTAAAAGGAACACTTCAAACTCAAACTTAAGTGCTCAACTTATAGGATGCACTCTCTCTTCTAGATTTTTTCAACCTTGTTCACTAAACTAATGAAATTGCGAGCCAGAAGAAACTCCTTTACAAGCACCAGACACTTGCACAATAACATTTAAATGCAAAACCATATCATTTCAAGCTCGTACCTGTCTATAACAGATATGACATACAAAAACTGCAAAGCAGCGCCAGTTGCAAAAGTGACACCCCAAAAAATCTGCTCGCTCCAGAAACACAAAACACTAACCACGGCAAGATAAGTAGTCAAAATATGCACCGAGATCTTCATCATATGATTCGCCTGAGAACCAAGCAGCAGCAACCAAGCCCACCCAAGTAGAGTCCCAACTCCACCACCAAGACCATACATTGGCCAATAATCCTCCGTAAGTCCATGACTATTTTCCACCGTGACAGTCATATTACTAGTGTATCTATCAAAATTAAATCTATCCGATTTCTTAAACCTATTGAGCCCAAGAACTGCAAGAGCAAGTGCTAATCCCATCAAATGAAATAAAAAGACTCCTAACCAGAAAATATCATGCCAATGGCGTGGTATATCGGTCGCCAATGTTTGATCACCGCTCCCGCTTCTTCGACTCCTCCCTACATTCTAAAACCACAATAAAACATAGAAAAAAAAATTCCGAATTCAGCATACTCAATCACTGCAACGGTAAAAATGATGATAAAAAAAAATTGTCCGGTAAGCAACTGTGAAATTAAATCAACGTAACAAGAAAATTATATATATATATATATATATATATAATAAAAAAACTCGTCAAACTTAATTGTTCCTTAATCCAAACATTTGTGTCGGCATATACTAAAAATGACCACTGAACTGAAAAAATCCGGTACGAACGTTGTACATATACGTGGCGGTCCCACGCAGTGGTTATGGGACCCACACAAATACAGAAATGACTCGAAACCAAAACATAAACATTGGAAGATTTCTAAATTTGAAAAGAAAAAACATAAGAAACATCGAAGATCAGTTAAACATGAATTTTGAAATCACTGCCTCGTAATTTGAAATCAAAAAATTGAAAAGATTAGCGAATAATTAAACTGTTGTAGAGCGAGTGGAAATTGAAGAATTGGATAAAAGGAGAACCTGATCGATGGCAGCCATGGAGGCAGAATCAGAGGAAGAACTGTGAGAGTCGTTCATGGGGGTTGCTGATAGAGAGATTGGTTTGAAGGAGGAAGTGGATTAGTTGAATGATTAAAGCATTTTTAACTAGCGGTCAAATTGAATACAAAATTTTCAAAGTAAATGGAGAGAGAGAAACTGGAAACGTGAAGAACGGGGGGAGGGGGGAGGGTCAATGGAGAGGGTATGAGATTAAATAATGGCAGTGTGTTGATTTTGAGGAACGTTGCGCGAAAGGGAGGAGAAACTGAAACTCAACGGCTAGAGTGAGAGAGAGTTTTGAAGAGAGAACAGAGATGTTGAAGTATAGCTTTGATTCGCCAACGTGGGCTTGTTGTCTTCCGAAAAGGAAATGAACTGCACTGTACTGCCGCCACGCGCTGTTCTTTTCTCTTTCTTTTGTTTTTTTTGAAAAAACTCTTTTCATTTTTAACCATGATTACACCATATGCTTACATGTCCAATCTGTTTTGCTTTATGGAGATAAGTCAAGAAAAATAATTGCGGTGTGTTTGGAAGCATGGTTTAACTTTGTTTTCATGGGTTATTAATTTTTTTATTTAAAATTATTTTTTATATTGTTTTGAAATACTGATATAAAAGAAATTAAAAATATATATATTATTTTAATATATTTTTAACAAAAACACGCCTCAAAAAAACAAAACTCTACTACACTTCCTTTTACATATATTTCATCACTTGTTCAAAAACGATTTAAAAAAAAAATCAACTTTCATTTAATTTGTCTTGCCATTTTGCCTTTGTCTTGCCATTTTGCCTTACAAAAACCTTGTATGTAGATTGATTAGATGATCAACGAGATTTTAATTTTAATTATGAAATGTGTGATTAAGTAGGCTGGAAAATCAATTTAAACTAGATCTTCTTTCAGGATTGGAATGCATCTTGTGTATCGGCTCCCTGTGTATCCATCGAATATTATTTCTAATGTTCGAACTCGTAAAGTCGAGGGAGGGAATAAATTTTCTCGGTCCCTAAACTGATCATTGAATTTGAAATAAAAAAAACCATGAATTATACTCCTTTATTTACGTTGATGAAAAATAATTTCTAGATAAAATATTTGCGGCTATGTCTAGGATTCTATATTGAGATTAAACTATATATATCGTTGTGGAATTTCTGTAATGCATCGGCGTGAACGATCTGACCATATCCTTTGTTTTAAAATGATTAGTGGGAGTACGTAGTTCTGACCTTGTCGATAAAATCATCCAGACAAACACAATGACTGCACGACCATATAAATGGTGATGTCACACACTATACACGGAACCAGTAAGATAAGAGGCCGTGCTATGCCGCTGTCAAGTAAATTTTTTTTCAACATAAGAGATTATTCATGCCGACGACAATGTTTTAAAAAAAACAATAAAAGTTTAAGAATTAATTTATTGATTTAACTTAGATTTAATAATTTTAATAATATAATTAAAAAATATTAACAATAAATAAAGCGAATAAAAAAAACTATCAATAATTAACTATAAAAAAAAATTATCAATATCATACTTGAAAAAAAAAAAGTTTGTTGGGGGCTCACTCTTGCTTTGCCGTTATTACTGCCCTACCATCAGAAAAAATTTGTCGAGACGATTTTAACATCACTGTAAAATACTATACGACAACATTGAAATAAGTTGCATAAATCATGAAATAAGCTGCATGAATCAGCAATGTCAAGGGAGATCGTCTTTGACTATTAGAACTCGTAGCACGTGCTGCTTGAATACAACAAGGTAGTTAACACGTTTGCCGCATGCAATACACGAGGCAACCAATTTTATTTTTTAATTAATATTTATAGAAATAAAAATATCAAATTGTTTATCAGTTAACTTGGTTATAACTAAAGAACCAAGATTAAAATACAAAAAAATCCTTAGACACTAGTTGAATAAACTTTGTCTTCAAGGGTAATTTAGCAATTTTCTTTGTTTTAAAAAAATAAAAATCCAAAAAAGCTTATAGACACAGTTAAATGAATTTTGATTTTAAATGTAACTTAGTCATTTTATTATTTTTAAAAAATATTAAAAAACCAAGTTGGTTTAGATTAGTGTGATAATAACCCATATATCTTGCAAACAAATCCGTATTGCCTCCAATAATTAGTTTTAAAAACAATTATAAAATAAAAAAAATTAATTTTAAATAAAAAAATTAAATTTCTATTAAAAACAGTTTCTTATCAAGTACTGCCGTATATATGCTCAAAGTGAGAGGAAAGTAGATGGTGACCAGTGAAAATACCATAAGGATTATTTGAAAAGGAAAACAAACCAAACCATGTCCCTATTCCAACGTCTAACATCCTCTTTCATCAAATAATTAGGTTATCTGAGATTCTCTTGCATCACTGACAAGATTACTTGCAATGAAACAAATCGATACTCACAGTTTAACCATGTTTCATAAGAGATGATTGGATGACAAAATCTAGGATTTCCTTTTCATAAAATTCTAGTCTACAAACACTTTTGATGGCCAGTACACAGCCAACAAGGGAAAAGAAAAGGAAAAAAGATTGATGCTCTGCAGGTGTCATGAACTCGTTGAACGCTCCCTTGTGATAGATGGAATTAAATTCACATCATTCTGGAAAATTACGATTCTGCCTGCAGGGTGTGGATTTTTCGTTTTTCCTTTTTTATATAATTAATAGTCTTTCATCCATATCCACGTGACTCTCCATTTTACCCGGTCCTCACCTGCCGCTTTACCGAGAGGGACTTTTATTTAATTCAAAGAAAAGAAAGCCTATTATTTGATGCAACCATACGAATTGATTAAAATCAATTAAATATAACCACCTTGCTGTCACCAACACAACCTCCATCTTTCAGCATTTTTGCCTCGTGTCATGAACTGGCTGGTCCGTGGACCTTGCCAAGGACATTCCCCGTGTTGCTTGCCCCTTCGAGAGAGTTCTATCCTCTGGATTGCTTTCTTAGTAATCCTAAACATTGCATTTTAGACAACAAACAAAGGTTGGACCAATCGGGCTAGACAAGATTCATTTATATGTTTGTTTTCGCTGCTGCTGTGTTTGTTTTTAGTGTTGATATTTATTATTAAAAGTAAAAAAAAAACAGTAGTAAAAACATGTATTTATTGTTTTTATCTTATATTTTTTACTGTAAAAAGTTATGTTATATGGAGGAATTGATAGGAAAAAATTTTAATTACTTTATTTTTCAATTAACATGAGATTGTTATTTTATCCCGGTTGAGGGGTTGTTACAATATCGATTCAGATTCGATTATAGATGAATTATATTCCACAAAACATCGAAAGATGTAACTTTAATAGTGAATTTATTTTTACTTTTACTTTAATTTTATATACTTTAAAATTTATTTTTTAATATTTTAGGTAGTGCATTTCAATTAAAACTTTATTGTTAACTTTAAAAATTTATGTACATGAATTAATAATTTATTTTTAAAAAAAATTATTTAATAACATAGATCAGAAAAAATTCCCAGCTCTGCCCCTAATTATACCCTGCAACATAAACAAAAACAAACACAACATTGTTTGAATCCACTCACTATTAAAGTTAAGTTTGAATTGTAATGCAAGACCAGTTAAGTTAAGCCTCAACTATGCTGGGCTCAACAAGTCGATAAAGTGACAGCAAATTGCCAACTGACAACAAACCTAGCCCAATAAATTGTCTCGTTAGCTTACTGCCTGGCAGCTGCTCCGAGTCCACCACGTGTTTATCTGTTTCGGGTTTTCAAGGCATGATAGGGGTAGTTATCATGTATCAATCGCGCGTGTTGGAGTATATTGCTGCATGATCATCAATGAACTTTTTTTTTTAAAAAAAATCAATTAAAGAGGGTAAGCCTCATGTTCAGTGTTCTTAACGGTTAAAACAAATGACTAATCCATGCTGGCTATAGATCTGACTCAGCTAATAATTTTGAAAAGGACACCTCTCAAATTTAGGAAAATATGGTATTAAGTGTATACAAAGTACAAACCATTGATATTAATTTGATTTTTCTTATATAAAAAAAACAACAATCAGTTTATTTAAAAAAAATATAATAACCCATTTATGAGGTAAAATTAACTCCTGATCATTGAAATTCAAAATCAATAATCCATATTTCTAACGTAACACCTTGACTTCAAAGTTTCTCTATTTAAAAAGTACATTACGACATGACGGGAAATCTTCAAAGTGACAGCGTGTCCAACAACTCACCAAACACACACACACACACACACACACACACACATATATATATATATATATATATATATATATATATATATATATATATATTTTATCCCGTTTGTTTATTAAAAAATAATTTCATTTTAAAAAATAAAATCCAGAAAAATAAATTATTTTTTGATATTTGGTAGTGTAATGAAAAATAAGTTGGAAAATACTTTCTAGTGTTTGGTTATATCTTGAAAAATGAGCTGGAAAATAAGTTATTAATATTTTATTTTTCTCAAGTTTATTAAAATAATGAGGAACAAATCTTATAAATTAAAAAGTTGAATGAGAATGAAATTGAAAAAAAAAAAATTTCATAAATTATCTCAAATAAAATAAATAATAATCAAAATAATAGAGATCAAATCTAAAAAATAAAAAAACATGAAAGATGAAGAAATTAAAATAATAATAATAAACATTTCATAAATTATTTCAAATAAAATAAGTAACAATCTAAAGAATGAGAATCAAATTTGATAGATAAAAAATTTCAATAAAAAAATAATAAGGGAAAAGCAAATAACAATTATAAAAATAAGGATCAAAGTTAATATAAAAATTAAATTTTAAGAGATGAAATTGAAAAATAAATATTCAAAACAAAATATATATATAGCAATCAAAAGTTTGAGGATCAAATTTGATATAATCAGCAAATAATATGACATTTCTAAATTTTTCACAACTTCCGGAAAGTGTTTTCCATCCAAATTTTTCAGGAAAACATTTTCCTGGAAACCAAGCCAAATTTTCCTTTGACTGTAAAGTGTTTTCCGTTGATCAACTTTTCTAATGACAAACAAACACAAAAAAATTTAAAGAGTGATTTTTCAAAAACCACTTTCCACGAAACAAACATATCCTTTATTTAAAGCTAAAATCGTATACTTTGAATTAAAAGAGCATGCCTTGGAATATCATGGATTGGCAATGTCAATACTGGTTGAACAGGCCCTGGTTCTTTCAAAGGACACCGATGAGATTCTGAGAAGAAATCCAGGTCTGCTCAGTCAACCATGCATGGAATGCTTCAAGCAATAAGACTTGAATAAACTTTAGCCGTGATCAACTCTTGATCTTGACATGAAAAGACTGGATCAACCGTCAAACTTGCCCTTTTCGCGAGGAAAAGAGTGTCATGGCTCGCCAGCTGATGCTCATCTAATGACACATAAGAAAAAACCTCCTATTCCCAAGGCCAAAGACTCAAAATTCTGTGTCATCCAAGGGACAAATACCATGGCGTGGACCGTTCCCCGCCCAAATAACGTTACCCAGTATTACACTATATAAACAATCCCTGAAAGCTGAGAAGAAACGAAAAAATCTCCTGCGCCAAGAGAAAAGGGCAAATACAAGTGGAACAGCATATTTCAATGAAACACGAATCCCGGCATCGGGTTCAAAAATATATATACATAGCCAACATTTGCTTCAGGTCATATAATCTTTTTACAACACAAAAAATAAATATTCAGACCTTTTCAATATATTTTTTTATATGTAAAAAAACCTAATTGTAAATTTAAAGGTGTGAGCGTACTTTTAATTTAGTAAATTAAGAATTATATATATCTATATCTATATTTATATCTATATCTATTAATAAATAAATCGTTAATAATAACTAAAAACTATACAAAAAAAATTAAAAGATTGATATAAATCAATATATTTGATCTCGCAACACAGGTCATGTATCCAATTGTGTTTAATAATTTTATTTATAAGAATCAATTTTTTATTTAGTTAATCGATAATAGAAATAGACACACACACAAAAACAGTTGAATAAAATCAAAGAAAAAAAATATCATGCAAGGTTGCATATATTAAAACAAAACATTATCATTTTTCATGAAAACCAAGTAAAACTAAACAATATTTAACCAAGGAAAAAATTAGAAAATTGAGAGATAGATTTGGATATAGATACTTGATCTCGAAACACGAGTTATTGATTCAATTGTATTTATTAACTTTGTTTCTCGAAACTAATGTTTTATTTAATAAAAAAATAAAAATAAATATACGTATGAAAAAACAATGAGAAGTTTAAAGAAAAAAAATTCATGGCTACACAAAAAAAAGCTCATAATATAAAAAAAAAAATGTTGAGATATTACTCATAACCTAAATAAAAAGTATATTGTATCACATTAAAAAAAATCATAAAGATTTATTGAAATGAAAATAAAAAAATAAAGAAAGAAAAATTCAAAATTAAAGAATAAAGAAAAAAAATAGAAAAAAATAAAAGGATTGAAAAAAACAAAGAAAAAAAGGGCTAAAACACATAAGCCTTGCCTATGTAGCCAAGCGCACTTAAGATAACTTTTATTTTTTTAAGAGTTCACCTCCTTTTTTTTTAAGAAAAGAAATATGCACGCAAGGCTAACATGCTTCCCTCTACAATCTAACTATTAATAGTGGTTGAAAAATCTAGTAGATTTTTGAACTAGAAATATATTTTCCAATCTAAATTCAACTAAAAATAATTAATAAAAATATCTCTAAAACCACAAAAAACCAATGTTACAACCTTAAAAACTCAAAATATAGCTAAAAACACGAAATCAACCTAAAAAAATTGCCTTTCAACTTCGACATGTTTCTTTAGGTAAAATTAAAATTTTGAACGACCACAATTAAACTTTCTTTATCTCATGAAACCTATGAACACCGATAACAAAGAGTTTATTGTTGAAAGGTTACGAAAATGACTACCTTTTCTCCCATTTTCATTCTCAATCACTTTATCATTTCTCAAATTTAAAGAATAAAATTACTACTTTAAAATTAAAATTTCAAACGATCAAAATCTAACTCTTTTCATCTTATGAAACCTATGAATATCGATAACAAAGAGTTTATTAATGAAAGGTTATTAAACTGACTATTTTTTCTCCCCTTTTCATTCTCAATTACTTTATTATTTCTCTAATTTAGAGATTAAAATTAAAGAAAATAAATTTTTAAACAAAAAAAAAAATATTTAAAGGCCACAAGGACAATGAAGGAAAAAAAATGAAAAGTACAAGGAATACAAAAACTTATCTTCTTAATTTTAGATTGGCCATTAATTTTCTATTTGTCTTACCCCTTTTGTTTCAAATCTGCCTCCCCTGAGTAATTTTTGATAAATGAGTTATTAATTTGAATATAAAAAATATAACTAAAAAAAGAATTAAAGAATAAAATTAAAAAAAAAGAATTAAATACTGTGATTCTGTGAATTACTAGACTAACTACCCCATATATATGAACTTTTCCCTTATCTTCAAAGTGGTAAAACTTCGCTTTTCATTTCTTTCTTAACATGGGTAAACTAAAACAGTTTTTTTTTTTTAAAAAAAAACTGAACAATAAAAACTGGTCAACACATACATTATCATGACCACTTTCATTCAATTCAACCTTCCCTAGCGGTTAATTACATGGTTCCACTTGACTCGGAACCGAACAAAAGGGTCCACGAGATCATAACCGACACGTGTTCCCCGCTGCTGGACGTTCCCAATAATGGACAAAGATGAAGCCGTTGGTGCAAAAGCAAAACAAAACGTTCCTTCCGAGTCAAGCGGAACCATGTAACGGTAACAACTTCCCATCAGGAAAGTGAAACGATACCGTTGGCACCTCCACGTTCCCTCTAGAAGACAAATTATAACACGCGTCAAACAACGATATCCCGTTAGTTGACGGCAAGTCCTTCGTTCCCCTAACAACGCACCACTCAGGGAGTTATAAACGTCCGTTTGCAGCTAAGTAATGGCCGTTCCCGAGTCAGCTATTACCCCTCCATTTCCTGATTCATCGATTTGAAACGCCGACACGGGAATCGATACCAGCTCACCACCTACACTCAGTCCCGTTAATCCAACGTAATAAAAGGTATCGAGCTGGTGGTTCCTGATTAACGGAGCAGTGACGGTGAGTTAAACTCGAGAGTTGAAGCCGACTCGGAATCACGATCCACGAGGCAATAAGAAAATGACGTCGTAATGATCTGAGAAGGGAAAGACAACGAGCCTCCTCCGAGTCCAAGCAAGCCAGCAGCTCCAATAAACAAACCTTCATTATTATGTCCACAGCCGATACCCACATTATCAACTGAAGCCGAGCCGAGAGTGATAGTCCCAGTAACAAAATCACTAACGGTATAAGACCCATCCCCGTACGAAACCTCGTAGAGACACGTGTCGTTCCGGCATTCTGACACGTCGAGGGACCTGCATTGCTTGGTGTTGCAGGTTAAAGGAGAGAAGGAAGCCGAGGTAGCCGGCTCGAAGATGGGGTCGGCTTGCTGGTAACAATCAGCGCAGGTGCGCCCTGTACCCAGTTATACGTCACTGCCAGTGTCGAGTATAAGATAGGCTTGACTAACTGGTTTTCCGATTCCAACTCGGGAGAAGTACTCACCACTTGTAGAGCCTTGACTCGTACCAGATATAACCGGGCTTTGTAGAGCCTCAGATTTGAATTCCGAATCAGTCTCAAGTGGTTTAAGATTTGAAGTGGAAAAGGAATTGATGGCTAGATCTAAACGAGTTAAGAGAGACTTGACTCGGGCTGAGTCACGCTGGAGCCGAGATAAGGTTAGTGATTTGTAGTCAGTGTGCGTGGTTTTTTGAAGGGAAGTTCTAGAATGCAGCTCTACCGTTAGTTCTGACGAGGTGGTTTCTTTCTCTTGTTGGTTAAACATTGACGTTTTAGTGTTAGAAGAGAAAATGTTTTTGGTTTTTTGGATGGAAGAAGCGACGTCAAGGAATGTCGTTTTGGAGGGCTGTGGTGTTAGCGTTCGAGAGGAGGAAACAAATGGAGAAATGAAAAACAGGGAGAAGAGAGCGTAAAGGAGAAGCCCCATTTTAGCCAATGAGAGAGAGAGGGAGAACAAGACAGGGTGAAAGTGAGAGGAAGGGAATGCTTGTGCTTGTGTAATATATAGAAGGGAAGTAAGAAAGAGAGAAGTCCTGGGTAAGTGGGGCTTTTAATAGCCTATTTGTTTATTATGCATTTTAAGAATATATTTCAAAGAATTTTATTTTTTATTTTAAATTAATTTTTTTATATTTTCAAATTATTTTTTATGTGTTAATATTACAAATAAATAAAAATATTATCTTAATATATTTTTTAAAAAATATATTAAAAAAAATTAATACAACGTTATCGAATTTGCTTTAAAGGATAAATTTTAAAGAATCTTTATTGCATGAAAGAAACATGTCTTTAAATCCTGTCCGTGTGCGAGTTTGAGTTTTTAATTAATTAGTGTTTCATTGCGATTAGTTATTGTCCGTGACTAATCTATATAGTGATGAATGATGATGCTTTTTGTGGAGTCCACTCTTTACTCTTTTGACCGCTAATGGGCTCTATGATTTTATCTGTTGGATCGCACTATTAGCTGGAAGCTTTATGGCTAGAAGGGAAACGTTTTGGGCCCACGTTGTCACTTTTGTGGATCAAAAGATTGTCTTCAAGTCGTCTCTCTCGAAAAGCGTGTCCTGAAGTTTTGCACTACCTTAATATCATCATTACAAGCGTATCAGTGAGAGGTAAGATGCATATCGGTTCAATCATTCTGTCTCGCTTAATTATTCTTTAGTAACCTGGTGATGATAGATATTTGAAAGTAAGTTAATAATTTTAAAAATATTTTTTATTTAAAAATGTATTAATTTTTTTTTAATTTTTTTTTATAAAAATTACCTTGATTTTCTTAACATTAAAAAATGGTAATACTTTGTCTTCTTTTAAAAAATTTATAATTTAAGATTTAAATTCTAATAAAAATATCTCTATATTTTTTTTTCCTACCCTTTTCTCTCCTCTCCTCCTGCCTCTTTCACCTCTCTCCTTTCTTTCTCTCTTCACCCTGGCCGACCAAACTAAGGTGAATGTAGCACCGTCCATCTTCTTCTCCTTCCTCTTATTTCCTTTCTTCATTACCAAGACCATCAAACCCACATTGTTAAAATTAAAATCAAACCACAAACCCTCGTTTAAAATTAAAATCTCTAATTTATTAATTCAACTACTTTTCAGGGCCTTTTCTTGTTCATTTTTATGTCGATTTTTCTTTGGTTTCCTAGTTTAGTGAGATTTGGATTTTAGGGTTGATGAGTTAATTCAACACCTGAACTAGATAGTCCTTTAAATCTAAGGTACTTAGACTTGACAACAGGGTCCAAGATATTGTATGTCTTACTAATAAACATGCCAGAACTAAGACACATAAACTTAGCAGTCAGTTAAATCCAAATTTCAAGATAACATGGGCCTGACAAATATGTCAGACTCAAAGAACTTAGATATTACTAAATTTTAAGACTTTATGCTTGATCTTAGACAATCCTTTACATTATAAGTGTTAAAGACATAATAAACTGTCATGTCTCTCCATCTAGAATAATTGTTTATATTAAAGTAATGATTTCCTTATACTTATAGGTATATAAGGTCTCTTAAGAGATTTACCATACTTACTATCTCATTAATGGTATGTAATAGATATTTGTCTCCCATTGATATTGCCGAAAGCAGAGGATTTTTCAGTTTTTTTTTTCAAACGACAAGGTTCAGATGATATAAATGCCCCCTGAACCATCCAGGTAAAGGGTTCACAACTTTTTATCTCTTAAAATAAAAATAGTTAGATTTCAGAGCATTAACAAACTTAAAACTCAAGAATAAACATCTTTATTCTTGGAATTTAAGACTAGTTATTTAATACATTTTTTTATAAAGATATTAACTTTATCATCAGAGGATCTTTGAGTTCTCCCAATTGAGATTGTTTTTATTGGTATTCAAAACTTTTATTATAAGCAGGAGTTTCTTAGATTAAAAAGAAGAAGTCCAAGCACGTGAACATATTGATTAATTACTATCTCAAACACTAAATAATCTTTTATTTATATATCTTGGATTTTGAAAAATATTAATAATGATTGAGATTAAATACTTTTGAAGGTTGTGTTAGAATTGTTTGGATAAGATCTAGATTTTTCAAGACCTGGGCTTTTTGATTTAAACCATGATATGAGTTATTTTATACAATGATGCTGTTTTTTTTCAAGATTTGAGAAATTCCATTTGAATTGCACCATGAATTTTCTTACACGATGGGAGCTGTGGAAATTACGGTTTCAAGATCTGGCAAGACAAAATGGTAGTTCGCCATTAGTGATAAAAGGTGAACCTTCTGATAATATTGGGTGGTCTTAATAGTGATTATCATTTTTGTAGCAAACAAGGCATGCATGATGATGAAACTTTTGGTGTCGGTATTTATACAGTACTGTCTACTGTTATTTTTCATTGCTCTGGTTTTGGAAAAGAATAGATGTGTAGAAACCATTGGATGGTTGAGTTCTATAACAACTTATGGAGTTAACATAAATGTTTGTTTTTGTGGTTGAGGTTAAGGTTTGTATATAGAATTCATTAAAAAAACTAGAAAAAAACAAAAAAAAAATTAATTTTTATAGTAAAGTTTTATATATAATTAGATTGTAATTAATCTCAAACTTAATTTAACCACAAAAACAAACATAGTAACACTGGTTCAACAGCTAGTTAAAAGCAGGATCGGGGAAGAAGCAGATGTAAAAATTATAATGATACTTTGGGTATGAAATCAATTATAATAACAAAACTATAATATTTCAGACATCTGTTTTCAAGTATTATTAACTATATAAAAAATTAGATATAAAGTGTAATATTTAAAGTATTGTGTGTTGAAATATAAAAAAAACAAGGGTAATTTTCTCATTTTTATATCATTTCTTGCTTTGCTTAAGCTATGCACAATATTCGCTAAAGTGATCACAAAATGACTTGGCTTAATTAGTGCAATTCATTTCCACAACAAACATGACACTATTTATAGTTGGACAAGCACAATCTTTTCAAATGTTGGTCTCGCTGAAAGTTACGACAATCCAAACATAATAGTTAAGATTTATGACGATGTTAACATGAAATCAGTCTGTTTGCTGAATATGACAACACAAAGCAGAACAGGATTATGCCGGACTGTTCTATTTAAATAGTTGCTTGCTTAATATAACAACAGAGGCATATCAATAAAAAGAAGTCTTGCAAACTCGATCAGTTACATTTTGCCATTATTATGTGTAGAACCTATACGAGGAGGCATCGGTAACGATATTCCGGAACCCACCAATGGTGGATGCCATCATGATGAACACTCCAACGAATATGCATGCCTGAAAGAAAAAAATAGATACTGTTGTTAATAAGTAATTCACTGGTCAAAACTGTTGCTTTAAATAGGAAAGACATGGTAGTTAGATTTTTCTGTTTACCCAGTTTATAAACCATTTGGTGCTGAATCTTTTAGGCTTCTTGATTATTAGCCACATTACGCAAGGGAGCTGCAAGAAAACCCAACATGGATCAATTAGCTTGATCGATCCAGTAAGTCATTTACCGACTACTGTAGACACCATATGAGAGGCTTACGAAGTATGAAGTGGGGGCAAAACCAAACCCGCCAAAGAAACCAAGAAGATCTCCGAAGAATGGGAAGGTGACTCCAACGAAAAGGGTAAATGCTGCAAGGTTTCAGGGACATAAATAACTTGTAATTCAATAGGTAACAAGATTAAGAGTCGAGCAGCTGCAAACTTGATGTTAGAAGACGTTTAATGCCGAAGAGAATAATCTCACCAACATAAGTAGAGCGAGTTACGAGCCTAAGTGCAAGTCCTGGTGGAAAACTGAATCTTTTCATCATCATCCTCTCTAGCATGTCAAAAACAGGCATGGCATAGACCTACAAAGGTTCCTGTTAGGTCCAGTAGAAAAAACATATGTATATGGCTAAATATTGCATGAATAATGTAGTCTCTTGTTATACCTGGTAGCTACCAATGACATGAACTACCACCATTAAATTAGCAGAGGCAATGAGCCATGCGGGTCTTTTCAGCTCCATAAGGACATTATCATCAACATCTTGTCCAAATGCCCAATACCCTATAAGGGCAACGGGGAAATAGCAAATTGCATTGATAAAGTAAGCACCCAGTGCACCTTTCCACATTGGGATTTTGGAAGGCTTCTCAGTAGTTGATGGAATTGTAGCCTGAATCTCAAGGACAACTGCATGGCCAGCGAACGCGAAAGAAATTTCTCCCAGTGCATTGAAGACACGAAACATGTAGTCAGCTGCGCTGGTGTTTTTGTAAGCATAGCTCACGTTATCAATCTGGCCATGAGCCAAGGAACCTGCCCAGGCTATGGTTGAATAACTGCAACCAGAAACTCAATGGAGTAAGACAACACTGCACGATGTTATATCAATCAGGCACCTCTAGCTTTTGCATGACTGGTGCCCTTATGAGCAGAAAATAAAACCGTCCAAATTCAACATAAGAATAACAGGAATCAAAAGGTATACAAAGTTAATGTCTTGGTGTCTTTAAGCATGTTTGGATTCACCTTTTGATTTGGTACTATTTGTATTTACAAGGCTAAATCTTGAGTGACTTAGCCATTTATAAAATTCACTTTAAAGTGTCTACTTCACTAAAATCATGATGAATTAGCTTGGCTCCCCCTTGCCATTTTTTAGTTTCACCAAAAGCATAAAGGAGCGGCCTCCAAGTCTAAAGTGATCTCATCCGATTTTCTTCCACAAGATTAATTTAACTTATCCCATATTGGCTGCGCGCCACTCATAGTGTAATGGGTGATCAGGATATATTCGGTCTAAAAAAGTAACCCGAATCACCCTCGCAAAAGCAATAGCTTTTAAGCAGCGGCCCGTTTGGATGATAAAGACCGGGATTCTTTCTACTAGTCATCGGTCCATAGTAAATCTGTAAACTCTGATACAATCGCGAGTGCTTTACGACTTTCATGATATGATGCAAGTGAGTTTGATAAAGCATGACCAGAATCGTCACAATTGTGCAAAGTCATGTTCTGCGAGTAAACCATGCAAGGAATAATGGATCTCCTAGTCCTATCTTGTGTATAGTTTACAACGGAAGTGTATCAAAAGTTTTAATCTAAAAGAAACTAGAACAAATATAATTTTTATTACGATTATTAAATATATCCCATTCTACATACTTGTTTTTTTTAGTAGTTTGTTGGCTATAACCAGCTAAATCGAGAACATGCTCAAATTAGATCTAAAATATGTTGTTCAATATGAAATTGCACCAAAATGTTCACCAAAATACGACAGGGTGGGTTAGCATGGCTACTGTGCACCAAAATGTTCTATTAGTCGTGATAAAATTGCAGCTTGATGTCAAAGTACCTTACCAAGCATATTCTCATTTGGGACACAAACCACCACAACTAATCATGTACTTAATCATAAGTAATTGGGCATAACGAGGTTAAAAGTATAAAACCAAGTACCCGAGTGACATGACTGCTGCAGCTAGTGAAACGCCAGCAACAGAATTGAAATTCGGAAGCTGAGACAAGAAGAAATGGATGCCACCGAAGATCAAAATCCAGTAAGACTGCCTTATTGGGGTGCAAGAGGCGCAAGTCATCTCCATGAACTTCTTTAAACTCTTTCCACCCGTAACCATGTACACGATATCACAACCAACTTGAACAATCAGCTGCTGAGGTAGGACAATCCATGGTCCCAATTTCGGGCCGAAAGCATGTCGACCTAGGTCGATGTAGCGATCAAAGCGAGTCCCAGGAACACATTCATGGAGTTCGATCATTTGCCACATTGTGTTCAGGGTCATGCACCAAGATAACACCAGAACCGTTATCCCTGGACCCCTGAAGAAAATAAACAGTTATTTTCTAGTAGTTTTGGTTCTAATTCATTACTGCATATACATATTGAATACGAATTTTTGAGCTGTGTTACAGTACTGACTAACATACCAGCCTAAGTAAGCCATGGCATAGGGCAGACTTAGAACACCTGCACCGATCATGGCTGTGACTGTGTGGAAAGTTGAGTACCACCATTTGGCTCGGCGAGCGGGATCGCCTTCGGTCCATTTGCCAATGGACTGGTCTTCCTGTTTAGATTTCAAGAATAGAAAAGAACAACGGTTACATTTTTTCGTAGCAATAGGCATGCAAGTATAAATGTAAAATTAACAAGGGTATAGCTGGCTGTGCTCACCTTAGAAGGAGAAGCTGAAACCATTGTCACAGCCAAGGACAGGAAACCCTTCAGTGTGGGAGATGAGTGATCATAATCATCAGCTATATGTAGTGGTTTGGTGTCTAAATTTTTTGTTTTCGGTTTTATATGATTAAAGCATTTTTATATCAGCTTATATTTCAATTAAAACAAAATTTTTTAGATAATTTTAAAAATACATCCCTTATCAATTTAGCGATCAGCATGTTAAACTCACAAAATATTGATTTTAAAATTTAAAGTAATAATATTAAGAGATAGAGTAGATATTTTTAATCATCAAACTATAGGTAAGGAAAAGAATCTGTTTGTATATTTAAAGTGACGCTGGAGCCCACCACCTACTGATTAAAGTTTAAGTGCCATCTTCGAGAGTAACATGCCTAATTTACACATTGAGTTCGTAATCATGAAGAGACTTTTTTCTTTTTTTTTTCCTGAGTACATCAAGTGCTGCGAAATGTATAGTATTGTAGTGAATTCTTCTCTTCTTTTTTTTGAAATATATTAAAATTATTTTATATATTAATACATTAAAAAATATTAAAAAATATTAAATTGATTTTTTCGAAGCTAAATAAATTTTTAAAATATATATACATGTAATTCCAAACACATTGGTACTCCAGAAATAAGAGAAGTTAATTATATTTGCACACCCTGGCCAGTAACTTTTCTTATCTCTTTGAAAAGTTAATTATAAATTTTTGGTCCATCTCAAGGATTGTGGGATTTGTAGGCTTGGAGCCAATAAAAGGGAGTTTTTGCTGGTTAGTAATTTAGATCTATCCAAAAATCATTGCCTTTGAAGCAGTTCTATGTGAGACGGCCATAGTTTCAAATGCAATGATTAAAGGGAGAAGGCTACTTGTTATGTAAAGGCGGTCCGGTGTCATGTTCTTCCCCTGTGAACTGTCTCCGTTGCTTACATGTACATGCATGTACATGGTGTTTGACAGTGCAGTTAAATATTATTTGTTTAAAATTTAAAAAATATTTTTCATTTAAAGTTAATGTTTTATTGTTTTGATATGTAGATGTTAATAATAAAATTTTAAAAATAAAAATAAATTATTTTAATATATTTGCAAGAAAAAATAACCTTAGATACAGAACAATATTTTGCATATTTACATACCATTTAAATGAAAAAATAAGATGAAAGAACACAGTAGAAATTAGTTTTCAATTTCATCAATTAAAAATGGCCCTAAGGTGGAGAACAGATAAAGATTATAAGGACCAGCTAAGGCCGAAAGTGAATAGTTAACCCATGCTAAAATTAAACCCAATTAAAAGCCGATCAAGAACAGAAAACACTAGAGAGAAATGTTTGGTATTGTATATTGATTATTTTATAAAAAACATTTATTTAGAAATATATTAAGATAATATTTTTTCAAAAAATATTATTAATATCAAAATGATTTTAAATTTTTTTAAAAATAATTTAAAACAAAAAAATTAAAAATTTTAAAAATACAATTTAATCACAAAAACAAATATTACCTTAGTATCATCGGCCAGCTTTTATATTTCCTTTTGATTTCAGAGGAAACAGAACAGTTCTTGAACTGTACAATGACAGGTGATTTTTTCATACCTAATTCTCTATCATATTGTTTTAGGATCTTAACACAGTACTTGTTAATGGAATTTCGAATGGTTGAAATGAAAGATTTGTAAAAACTAATATCTTACGTCTCGTCAAATCTTGAAAGTTTAAAAACCTTTTATATATAGAAAAAAAAAAATCAGCTCAATTTATACTTATATTTTATACAAAATCTTTATAATGTGTCCCGAAAAAAATTAACTGTTGTTGATTTGTTCCTAAAAAAATATTCTTGACATGAAATTATAATGTTTCCTATACTAATCCTTGTATTTTTTAATAATATTCTCGCACGAAATTATAAGTGCAGCGAAAGGTATCCTATTGTAGTGAAGTTGTTTTTAAAAATATATATAATAAAATTATTTTATATATATACACACACACACACAAACATCAAAATAATTAAAAAAATATTAAAAAAATATTGATTTTATTTTTTTCAAGCTAAATATATTTCTAAAATATATGCTTCCAAACACAAAAAAACAAATGTTAGCTTAGTACTCCATGAATAAGAGAAGTTAATTATAGATGCACACCCAGTAACTTTTCTCATCTCTTTGAAAAGTTAATTATAAATTTTTGGTCCATCTCAAGGATTGTGGGATTTGTAGGCTTGGAGCCAGCGGTGAGTAAAAAAACCAAAAAATTGATTTAACTGAAAAAAAATTAACAAAAAAAACCGAATCGGTAAAAAAAACCGATTTAACCGGTTAAAATATTTAGAAAAATATCTGGTTCGGTTCGGTTTCCAGTTTTGGTGTGCCTGAACTAGTCAACCCGAACCGGTTCGGTATACAAATGTAAAAAAAAAACCAAGTCGCGGGCCGCCCCCTCCCCCCCATTAACCCTTTGAATGCTTTCACAGCTTGAAGGGTCCCTTTCATTCACAGCTTCCGTGCTCTCTGTCTTTCATCTCTCAACGTAAAGGAAAAGTAATTGATTACAGGTAAAGCTTCAATATTTCCTTTCAACATTTGAGTTAAATCTGTCTTCTTCTCTTCCAATCTTCCATGCCGATGATTCTTCCATTGATTTACTTGATTCTCCTTCATGGGTCACGGCATAAAAAGATCCCACCTCGATTGCATGAGAGGGATTATTTCGGGTCTAGAAGCTGAAGAGTATTCAGAAAAATCAAAACAGTGATTACTAAGAACTGATACTGTTTTTTTGCAATTATTTTTTCCTTTGCAAGAAGTTGTAACAACGAGAACAACGTTGCTGATTCTTAGAGGATGGCATATTGGCATTGTATTTCGATTTGAACCGGTTTGGAAGGAAAAAAACCGAACCGAACCGAACTGAAATTAATCGGTTTGAACCGGTTTTTGGTTTGGTTCGGTTCAAAAACTTTTTTAAAGAATCGGTTTAGTTGTTTATTTTGATCCAAAACCAAATTGAACCGAAAATACCCAGCCTTACTTGGAGCCAATAAAAGGAAGTTTTTGCAAGTTAGTAATTTAGATCTATCCAAAAACCATTGCCTTTGAAGCAGTTCTATGTGAGACGGCCATAGTTTCAAATGCAATGATTAAAGGGAGAAGGCTACTTGTCATGTAAAGTTGGTCCGTCTGGTGTCATCATCTTCACCTGTGAACTGTCCCCGTTGGGGTTAAGGAGTGTTCGACGTCGTGCTCAAAATATTATTAATTTAAAATTTAAAAAATTATTTGTTTAAATTTTTTTATCATTTGATGTTTTAATATTAATAATATTTTTTTAATATATTTTCGAGCAAAAAAATATTTTGAAACGCAACATCTATCAGATTCTCAAAATACTCGTAGAGATAAAATAATAATTTACATATTTGTATATCATTTATTAGTACCTGTTTGTGTTTTCATTTCAAAAATATTTAAAATAAAAATAAAAATTTTTATTTATTTTTTGCTTCAAATTAATTTTTTTATTGTATTTTCAAATCATGATGTTAAAAATAATTTTTAAAAAATAAAAAAATATTATTTTAATATATTTTCAAATAAAAAATACTTTAAAAAGCAACCATTATCACATTTCCAAATATTCTCTTAAATAACAAAAATAAGATGAAAGAACCCTTTAGATTTATCTAAAACAAAGTGTTTGGAAAAAAAAAATATATTTGGGTTTGTGTTTATTGTATTTTTAGCAGAACACAATAGAAATTAGTTCTCATCGGTTAAAAATGGGCCTGAGGGGGAGTACAGATAAAGATTCTAAGGACCAGCTAAGGCCCAAAGTGAATACTTAACCCCGTTCTAAAACTGAACCCAAGTAAAAGCAAATCAAGAATAGAAAACACTGAAGAGACATCAGCTATTACCTTTTGAGTTACGTCATGTTTGATACTAATTATTTTACAAGATATTTTTTATTTTAAAATATATCAAGATTACATTTCTTTTTAAAATAATTATTTTTAATATTAAAATGATTTAAAAAACTTGAAAGAAAAATTAATTAAAAAAAGAATAATTTAAAAACATGATTTGACCGTAAAAAGAACATTATCTCAATTTCTCATAATCATCAGCTGCCTTTTATATTTTCTTTTGATTTTAGAGGAAACAGAACAGTTCTTGAACTGTACAATGACAGGTGATGTTTTCACTCCTAATTCTCTATCATATTGTTTTAGGATCTTAACGCAGTACTTGTTTTAAGTAGAGATATTTTCATCATCTTGAATGAAAATATCTATCAGAATAATTAAAAATTATTATATATACGTACCGAGAGTTGCGTGCTCCTCCACCTCACAAAAACATGATACTTGTCTCGAAAATAATTCATGTGTCTCGTCTTTATATGAGAAGGAGGGATACGACTTTAAACGTACGTACTGAATAATTATTCCTGGAATAGTAAATTAGAAAATGATCTGGGGATGGAGCCAAGTTGAAAATAATTAAATTTTATAAAAATAAATTGAAAACTATACTAAAATACGATGACAAGTTGAATTAATTACTCGGAAAGTGAAACAAACTTTTAATTTGCAAACATCGTCGTAGCGTCTGCAATCATCCTGCGCATCTGGCACTTGTTTTTTTATAATTTAGAGAGGTTGATGGAAATGTTGACTTTTTATACATAGACAGCTTAAACACTGGTATAATTTTTCATGGAAGAAGATAGGAAACATGACGTGGAAATCTGCCATCTTCGCTCTTCCATTCCCTAGCTGAATGATTTAAAACGGAACGACTTCGTTTTTACTCTGTCAGCATTATATACAGAGCCTCTTTCTGTTGTTGTTGTAGTTACTTTTCAAAGTGTTTTTTATTTGAAAATATATTAAAATAATATTTTTTATTTTAAAAAATTATTTTTAATATCAACGTATCAAAATGATATAAAAATACTAAAAAATATATTAATTTAAAATAAAAAAAATTAAATTTTTTAAAAATCATTTTGTAATTAAAACTCAAATAAGCATGGGCTTGTATATATATATAAAAGATGGTTTGTCGGGCTTATGGCCGATGAAAGTGATGTCCATCAATCACGGGCATCGCAATATTTGTTAAGAGTTGTTATGGTACCCAAAATTCAGAAGGAACGATTGGGTGCCGTACCTATCAAATTTATTTGCCTCTTGGGTTGATTTGATTGGATGGTTGATCGAACTCGGGGAGGAACTTTTACTAGTTGGGTGTGATTCGTTAGTTTTCTGACATGATAGAACATTCACCCAACGAGGTAACGACCATCGTGTCTCGGGTGCCATGACTATTTCACTTGAAATTACAAAAACTTATATATTTTGTAAATTTTATGATTTTTGCTAAGTATAAGTTTTTTTTTATTCACAGTTAGTAGCTTTAAAATAGTTAATCTATATAGATATTGAATTCAGTATCTTTATTATAATGTTTTATTAATATAGTTATATAGGATGCGTTTGAAAGTGTAGTAATGGTTGCAATTTAAAGTATTTTTTATTAAAAAATATATTATTTTATTTTTTAAATTTTTTTTGATATCATCACATCAAAACAATATGAAGACATTTAAAAAAATAATTTTAAGCAATTTTTTTTTTATTTTTTCAAACACATTCATATATCTGAAAATTTAACTTTTAATATTTTTATATGTGATATTGGCATGAACATTAGCTATGTTTGGAACAATACATCTTGCATTCATGGCCAAAGGTTGGTCAGTGAATATATTTTAATGAAGGGGGTAAATGGAATGATAACACTAACAAAGAAATTAAAAGACTCGAGGTTTTTACTATTAAGCATTGCAGTCTCTCCGTGTTAAATTATAATATAGTCCTTTAATTTTATAATTTTTATATTTACTCGGTCATTATAGTTTTAGATATTTACATTTTGATTATAAATTTTATAAATTTTTTTTATCTTTTAATTTCTAAATATCAAAAGGGAAGAGAGAAACTTGTCAAAAAAAAAAAAAAAACCTTGTAGAAGAAGAAGAGTTTGAGAAAGTCCTAAAACTGAAAATATTAAATAAGTTTTGATAGCTATATAAACAAACCAAAAAAAATATTGAAAAAGAGTTTGAGAAAGTTATAAAACTGAAAATCACCTCGTAAATAACGAAAATGCAAAAAAAAAAAAAAAAGAAGAAGAAGAAGAAGAAGAAGAAGGAAGAGGAAGAGGAAGAGGAAGAAAAACACCGTTCAATCAATACAAAGATTCCAAAATCTTTCGGAATCCAAGCGTCGTAGCGTACTTGTTATTGAACGTTATTATCGTTGAAGCCGCGCGCTTATTTCCGCAACTATAAACTGCAACCCTAACATCCTGAAACAACAGATGTCTAGCGCGTTAAATAAGTCCCAAACCAAAAGCATCTTTCCTTTTCAACAGGCTCTCAACTTAATGCTTTAAATTCTGTTTACAAGTGTTGATTATAATTGTTTATTAAAATATATTAAAATAATAATTTTTAATTTTTTAAAAATTATTGTTGATATTAATATATATATTAACTAATCTAAAAATATAAAAAAAAATTAATTAAAAAAAATTAAAAAAAAATTAAATTTTTTAACGTAAAAACAAAGAATACCTTACTCAGAATTAACCCGAACAAACTCCAAAACTCTCTCTCACTCTCTTTTGTCGAAAAGTTGCTTCGACTTGACAACTTCAACGAAGTCTCCGAAAGAAATTTCCCACAGCAGCTCACTTTTCTCTTTCTGACAGCGTATCATCCTCTCTTTCAACGGAAAATATGACCTCAGTCGTTCAGGTAATTAGCTTGTCTAGTTAATCTCTCTTTATTTTGTTCTAATCTGGATTTAAAATTTGTTAATTACAGATGTTCTTTTTCCATTTGTTTTTTTTTGCTCAATCAAGGGATTCACTAAGTCGCTTGCGATGACAGTGCTATCGGAGATCGGCGACAAGACTTTTTTCGCTGCCGCGGTTTAGTTTTTTTACTCTCTAAAGAATTTGGTTTATGTTTAATTTAGTTGATTTATTGCTTAAATTAATTTTGGAACTGGATTTTGTTGAAGGATGTAAATTACTAAAAGATTTTTTTTCCCTTATGGTCAAATGAGAGAGAGAGAGAGAGAGAGAGAGAGGAATTGATTAGTTTTTGGAAAAGTTTTATGAGTTGAATTTCATAATGCGTGGAAAGTAAAAAAAAAAAAGGCGAAGAATAGATACGACAATTTTAAACTTTATCAAGTATGATTATGATGCAACTCAAGAGGGAAACAGGATTTTAAACTTAACAAAGCGTTAAATTCTCTTATGGTTGATGGTTCGTGATGCACACAGGGCCCTTAGGCAGGAATTAATTCTTGTTTTGTTGTTTAGATTATCATTACCATATCTTTCCCCTTCCTTTTTGGTATACTTGCTTTATGGGATTTGGTGGATATTGTTTTCTCCAGAAAATACCTGCCTGGGTGGGTTGTATGGCCATGTTGAATTTGCTGAGACTGTATTTGTAAGATGGAGTATTGGCAACTTATTTATGTTCGCTTCCGGTGACACTCTTCTGTTGAAAAACCGATCAATATTGCATCTTTTGTTTTCTTCATAACTCTTGCCAATACCCTCTTACCTGCCTCTTCCTTGTCTCAGTTAAACTTGGTAACCTTTAGTAGCATTCAGCCATTGGGATGGTCTTTTTGCAGTTATGGTCATGGAATTTTGGAAAAGACAAAAAATGATGATGGTAGTAAAGAGTTTTTTAAAATAATTAATGATTATGTGATCAGCTAACAAATGTCCAAACAAATCGTGGATAAAAGCTTGCCTTTGCAACTAGTCATGATTGTGCTCTTTCGGGAGATCAAATATTAAAATGCATGCATAATGGTACCAAAAGTCACAATCAATGTTAAATCAAATCCACTAGTTAGTTGCACCATTTCAAGAATGACTTGCTGTATTTATGTAAAAGCAGGAGTTTGAAAACTGAGGATCTTTGGTAAATTTCTGGCATTATGAGTTCGGAAACTCAATCCATTTAATGGCCTTTCTATGTGCAATTAGAGTTCTCCAAAGCTTATATATTGAACCGAGTGAGCATAGGAGAAGGGAAAAAAAGGATTGCAATTTACAGCCAAATATCGAACATATTGCCTTCACTTTTAGTCATGGAAGGAAATTGTGATAAGAGACGGAGGGAAAAGAATTCAAAATCTCATGTAATTTTTCTCTGTGAGACATTCATCAGTGAAGTGACCAATAATGGTGCTTTTTAAGTTTTTCTTAACTTCCTTAAGGATTTCATAGTTTCTATTTGAAATTGTTTTACTTTTATGCTGTTTAGATTAATTAATATATAGAATCAGGCATCATCTGTTCTGTATGCTTTCTCCAGAAAACCGTTTTGCATGGTCTTCTGATTAAAACTTGGAATTTCTACTACAATCCCCCTATAATTATTTATTCAGAATTCTCCTATTTTCTACATGTGCTTGCCTGACTTCTGCTTCTTGTTTCAAGATCTTGGCCATGCGTCACCCGAGAAGACTTGTTTTGTCAGGTTGCCTAGCGGCTTTGATAGTAAGTGTTTTCTCGTGTTTTTGGTGCATGACTGTAGATTTGACAAAATTCCCCCTTTTGAGCGCTAAATTGTTAATGATAATATTTGCTGATTTCTAGGTTATGACTATCCTTTCTGCTGCTGTTGGCTGGGCTGCTCCAAATCTGGTAAGCGGTCTATTGGAGGCCTATATAGTTTTGCGTGTTGGTAAATTTTGTGATTCTGCCAGGCTGCCTTTTTTGATGTTATGGTGGAGTAATTACATTTCTAGTAGATGCAATAGAACTTATTCGAGTAATTGATAGATTTTGCATTCTTAATCTCTTCCTTGGGACATATTTTCTTGATAGTATGCAAGGAAAGCCTATGTATATAGCACACTGTTGTAATTAACCTGTAGTTTTGTATAGTCAGCCCCCCTGGCAACCTTTCGTTATGTTACTCAGTAAGTCCATATAAAGCACCCGTGAACAACAATAGCTTGTTGACACCCCCCTCTACCGATCTCTCTTCTCTAGTCAACTATCCATTTTGCAGTATTTGCTTAAAGTGCATGTATCTATCGAAGTTGTTAAAGCAAAACTGTCTTGTTACTTCCTTTTACTTTTGTCAATCAAGTTTTCTTCATTGTTTACCTATCTAGATCTCTCGTGCGTGGACTCATCACATAACAACAATATTGTTTTTTGGATTTGGGCTTTGGTCCTTGTGGGATGGATTTAATGACAAAGGGTATTGTTTCTGATCTTCTTTCTTTGTTAGCTTTCCTTTGCACTCTTCTCCTGGCATGACAGTTTGTTCTCATTGGAGTTTATTTGTATTTTATCAAACAGGGAGGCTGAAGAATTGGCAGAAGTTGAAGCAAAATTGGTTTGTTTCTTCTCTGTAATAACATTTACATTCAAGTGGAATCATAGTTCACGTTCCCTTTATTTTATCATCAGGATGCTGATTGGAAAGCTAACACAGGAACGGCCAAAGCTGGTAGCAAGGTATAATAACTGCTGTATTTTCTGGAAGTGTAACACTTTCTGCCTGCTTATTTGATCACGAAAGCATTTATTCTTCTGCATCAATCTTTCTCATTCTTCTCCTATGTTGGGTTTTATCTTCTTCTTTTTGGGTTGCCTCACTTTGAAAAGAATTTAGTCAAACAATCATTATACTTCTTTACCTCAAAAAATAAACAGAAAAATGTGCAGGCAGTAAGAGAATATAAGCCTTTTCCTGCATTAGGTATCTTACTTTACAAGAGAGGATTGGATTTATGTATATTTAGGTGTTGGATGTTTTATAACTTTTTTTTCTCTAATTAATGTGAGTAATTGTCCATTGTGTGGCATCTCTAAACATGGACCATAGAGCTGCTTGTATCCAAATTTCAAAGAATAGGTTAGCCAGGGCCAGGTTATGTGCGCTCAATTATTTTTACCAGAATGTAGTGTGTCTAATGTACACATGCATTAACATTCAAATACTTGGATGGATTTGTCATAGATGGATTCATTAACTGGACTTTTCCTGTATTTCTCGAGAAAAAACGCAATTATGGCTGAATTGGTTGTGCATATGAGCAATCTATTCTCATATTTGAACACCTTTAACTGTGTTTCCTGAATACGCTATGCTTGGTGGTTTTTATAGTTTAACTTTTTTATTCTTCCAGGACAGTGACGAATTCAAAAAGCAGAGGCGGACATTTCTTTCACAGTTCTTCTCACCTATACTCTTGAAAGTAATGCTTCTATATATTATATATATGTTGAAGTATTAGATTTGGAACTCTGCATTAATACTGTTGGTCCAGGAAAAAAACCCTGATTTGACCTTGAGGCTGACCAGTTTTATCATGCGTGTTCTGCAGGCATTTTCCATTACATTCTTTGGTGAATGGGGTGACAAGAGCCAGGTAAGGGTCACCTCTAGGACTCACACAGCATATTAATTTATCCTCGTGGTGATGGCCTTATTTTGCACTATGTATGATTGCCATTTCAGATAGCCACCATTGGTTTGGCTGCTGATGAGAACCCGTTTGGTGTTGTTATAGGTGGAATTGTGTAAGTTATAGTGTTTTCTCCATGCATTTATTTGAGTCCTGCTATGTTTTTTTTTTTGTTGTTTGAACTTACTATATGTATCGCCATGTTTATTGTGTTTGATTGCTTTTCCTTTTCTTCAGAGGGCAAGCACTGTGTACTACTGCCGCTGTCATCGGTGGAAAGAGCTTGGCATCTCAAATATCTGAGAAAATAGTAATTATGGCTCCTTGCATTTTTCTTCATGGCATATTTGGAATGTTGTTTCTACATTATGTAAGCCAATCAATCTTTGATGTCAATGTCGTACCTTTTGCCATTCAGGTTGCGTTGTCAGGTGGAGTTCTTTTTATTGTTTTTGGAATCCAATCCTTCCTTTCAACGGTTGAGTAGACCACCCATCATCTAACACGTAGTAAGTACTTACTTTCATTATGATGTGGGGGGGGGGGGGTATAGGGGAACTAGGGTGCATGGTTGAGTGCTGTCAATTTATTATTGGAAAAAGAAAGGAAATGCTGGAAAAATGTAGTCCAGCAGAATATTCAGAATTGGTTGAGCGGTGATAATTTCACTGGTGTGAGATAGCTACGCATCTTTCACTCCAGGAATCACCCGCTAACAGAGATGTGCAGGCCACTTGCTTGCGCATGCTCACTAATGCACACGCGCCATAATGAAGAAGACGGCAGCAAAACATAGATGCAAAATTTGCCTTTCAGAACAGCATGCAAGAACTGGTTTATAAAAAAAGATGGCTTTGTCATCAAATTGGTCGGATTTTTTTATTAATTAACAAATGGAACTCTTGAGAACAATGGCTGCAAGCGGCTACACATGCATGGTACTGGTTAGGCGAAAAGGAGAGTTGCATTTAAATTTGTGCTTATCAAGACTCTTAACACTGGTTCTGTTTGACTGCTTGCATTCAGGGTGGTGGTTAGGTGTATTAGCGACTTTCATACATTAAGTAGGTGATCATTCTCCGAAGGACGCAGCAAGATATGGTTATTTACAAGAGCAATTGCTCAACTCATAAATTTCCTGATTCAAAGAGCAGTAGCATGTTTGATTATCAAAACCAAGAGCGTGTTCTATGCTATTTAAATTATATTCTGTTGGATCTTGATATATCTTAAATTGAATGAAGCATTCTGAGGCACCGAATTTGCCCTACACGCGGTTGATTTTATGCATGCAATTTGAAGGCTTCCTGTTGATTTGTGAAAGCAGATAATGTTGGGAAATTTTTTATACAACTAAGGATGATGATAACACAGCAAAGAGCCTGTAGTTCGTGCTGTAACTAGTAGTGAAATAATGCCATGGCGATTGGGGCTGTGGTTTTCTTCCAGAAATCCAGGGTGTTCACTGATCAGATGATTTCAAGGTGCCTTGATCGAAAGGTTCAGCCACATCATTGCCATGATGGCTATATTAATAAAGACTTGAGTTAGATTTTTGTGTGGAAAAATAAAAAATAAAAAGGGGTCCATAAAAGGTAACAGGTGATTCATTGTGACTGCTCGTTTGGTAACAATCAGGTTATCAAATGGAACGAGTCATTACATCTTGAAAATAAAACCTGTACTGCTAGTTAAACATAGTTCGAGAAAATCAATGGTGATAAGCTAGGGGAAATCTACGTTTAAGCGCAATATCCTGTTTAGAAGATGAGTAACAATCACATATTATAATCCACGTAACAATTGCAGACTGTCCTTTTTTTTTAATTATTCAAAATTAGCAAATCCTGCCATTTGCATCTGACCATCGATGACCAAGACATAAAAACATGGGCACTGCTAGGTTATATACATCTTTTAACAGGAAAGCATAGTGATTTCATCAAAGACTGTCCTCAGCAACCACCACTTGCAGGTTCAATTGAACTCAGAAGTCCATTACCTCTCAGCTGCATGCAGTGCTCTTCAGCATCAGCCTGAGCGCAAATAATCACCACCGACAGGCCATTGTAGTGTGCTTCTTGCATTATATTAACAGCATTGTCAAGGGTCATCCCGGGGATAACTTTCATCAGAACTTGTACAACATATTCACGTTTATTGTAGTTGTCATTGTGCAACATCACTCGATAAGGTGGTGCCATTTTCTTTGATTTCCTGAAGAAAATTTAAAGAGCAACGATATCACCCAGGTAAATGACAGTAGAACGTTAGACGGTACAAAAAAGAATTAAATCAACACCAGTGTTCATTCAAGCGAAAAATGTTCACCAAAGAAATATCCCTGATTTATAATTAAACTTGGGATGATAAGAAGAAGAAAAAAGTTCTCCCTCCCAACTTCCGTCAATCTGAATCCGAACTACTATATGCTCATAAAAGGAAGCTAGAGTTGTTTGATTTAGATCTCATAAAATACAAAACAGGAAGAAAAGCGGTGCCGGCACGTACCTTAAATCAAACTCAGATTCGCGACCGGGGGTGGTTCTCTCGATAACCGGCTTCTCCAATAACCCTCCTCCTTTGCCTGAGCATGTTGTTGATATAGCCATGAGAATCCCACGGTTGGCACATGGTCCTCTACAAACAGAGTTCTTGTCTCCTAGTCAAGATTTTAACAAAACCATAAATACCGGTGACCAATTTTACTTGCTAATGACACCCATGACTCAACTCATACTCCGCTCAGTCTCCACGGGTAGAACATGAATTCAAAAAAACAGGATTTTAAATGTGGTCTTTTTACACCATCATTTCTTAATCCCCACCAAAACTAAGAAATCGGAGCATCCTCTCCTCCATGATTAATCAAGCAAAACATACAAGAAAGAGATAAAAAACAAAAAAACATCCAAAGCAACAAACTACAACCACCCGCAACTTAGAAGCTACAGCATGATGCTTGTTTGTGTATAAATAAATAAATAAAAAAAGTAGACAAAAGTAATAACTGATGGTCGTTATAAAATTGAATCAGACGAGAATTTACAGAAATAAATTTGCGTACGATAATAATAATAATTAAGGGAAGAAAGAGCAATAAGCACCGGGTTTAGGGTTAAAGACGTGATTAGGTGAGAGAGCTATTCTCCCACAAATTGCAGTCTCCATTGTCGCCCCCTTCTCTCTCCCTTCCCGAACTGAGAAATCGACACTGTTTTCTTTTTTTTTCCCCTTTTCTTTTCTTTAAAAAAAAAATAGTGTAAGAGATTTTTTTCGTTTTTGAAAAAATTGGAAACAAACTGGTGGTTGAGTTGGGTTGTGACCTGGACAGACAAAACAAAACATATCAGGAAAAAAAAAATAATAAAAGAAAAATTACATACGGAAACAGTAGCATTAAAACACGTCGTTTTGGCATCCTGATGACCGAAAGTTCTGGTACCAGTATGTCAAAATCTAAGAAACAATATTCTTCGGATATTTATTTCCAGATATGATTAGACAACATGTTTTAATAAGGGATTTTTTTTTACCGGCTTCTTTTCCATTTCTTCCAATATTCGCGGTTTAAAGTATTTTTTTCTTTTATGTTTTAATTGTTAGCATACCGTATGCAATCTCTATTTTGAGCTTTACACAAGATATATATATATATATACAAGAAAAGTTTCCTTCCAAGGCTATATAATCTGTGAGGTTAAAACCACCTACAGCCTGAGTAAGCACCACACCAAGGGCTGAGAGGTAAAATTTCTTTGACATACGAGTGCTGGGGTCCAAAGCTGTTGTGGAGAGAGAGAGGTCCAAAGAGTACTAACAATTAAATTCGGAAGTGTTTGTGATCATCCGACGAGGCGTATATGAACTGCTATCAGTCAATTCACTTAACGATATGAAATAATAAGGAAGGTGAATAAACACAACTGGAAATACGAGCTCCGAGTTAAAATCTTATATAGCAATGATTACATTCTCTAATAGTAGAAATGACTGCAAAGAAACCTAAGAAAATGCAACGCCTCTAGCATTGAAAAGTATCTCTAGCGCACGTGCGCAAACTTGCATCGTTACGTCAAGTAGAAGCTAAGCAAGTCTGACCACGAACATTATCAAGGGATTATTACAATATTTAATGCGCAGACCATCTATGTGAGTGTTACAATCGTTCTCAATTACAAAGGTGCATTCTGCTCCCACAGAATCGTAGTTTTTATTATTGACTCATAAAGCCTCCTCCAGACATGTTTGCTGGCCCTTGTGAAGAAACTTGTCCTTGAGAAACTAATTGTGAACGACCTGGACCTTGAACATAAGTTTGACCCATTCCTGTTCCAACCATTTGCTGCTGCTGCTGCATTTGCTGAAGCTGCTGCTGCTGCTGCTGCTGCATTTGCTGCTGCTGCTGCTGCTGCAATTGCTGCTGCTGCTGCTGCTGCAATTGCTGCTGCTGCTGCATTTGCTGCTGCTGCTGCATTTGCTGCTGCTGCTGCAATTGCTGCTGCTGCTGCATTTGTGGAAGCTGCTGCTGCATTTGTGGAAGCTGCTGCTGTTGAAGCTGTGAGAGCTGCTGCTGCTGCTGCAATTGAGGTAGCTGCTGTGGCTGCTGCTGTTGAAGCTGTGAGAGCTGCTGTGGCTGCTGCTGTTGAAGCTGTGAGAGCTGCTGCTGCTGCTGCTGTAGCTGTGAGAGCTGTTGCTGCTGCTGTAGTTGTGGGAGCTGCTGCTGATGTTGAAGCTGCTGTAGTTGTGGATGTTGTTGTTGTTGCATCTGTTGGTGATGCTGCTGTTGCATTTGTTGCTGCTGACTGGATATTTGTGGCTTAAACACAACCATATCCTGGTTCCACACAGTTTACATCAATTTATAGTGCATATGATAAGTGGTTCATTTACGTCTTATTTTGATGGCTTAATCAAGTATTCACAACAATTAAAAAGGAAAAAGCACATCGATGTGCAAGCCTCAAAACAAAAGGAAACTTGGTTATGCTACTAATTTTCATAACTGATAGGTCTCAAACATCTTACCCCAGGAAAAAGCATCCCTATCAAGCGGCAGGCTTTGTCAGAAACAGAGAGTAGCAATGTCTGAGATGGTAACTGGATTACTGCACACTAGGAAAATGAATAACAACAAATTCAACATCAAAAAAGCCTATCAAATAGACCTATTTTCCACGAGTAAAAGAGCATAGTCCTGAGCTAATTATATCTAAAGTAAAATAGTAATAAGAGAATTTGTACGGCTAGGACTTGAGCAATAACTGCCTGAGGGCCTTTTTCATTTCTCATTCTTTCTTTTCTTTTTTCTTTTAAGAATTAGAGTCATCATCCTCTTAGATTCATTTACATGAAAGTTTTAGAAGAGTTTACAGAACTTCATTGAAAGAGCTTCATAAGGGTTTCGATTATTTCAGACTTCAGACTAAGAAAAAAAGTTTAAATTATTTGAACATTAATAAACTGCAAAAACCCATGCCTATCAAACAACCACACTGGCAGGATTAAAGAACTTTCGACCATGTGTGACGAGGGAAAAGGTCCATACACCCCTGCGATTCAATTTGTTCCACAGTAGCAACTTTCACCAATGGACATTTACTCATGATTGACCCTCAAAGTAGTGAGTGTTAAATCTCACTCAGTGAAGAGATCAGGTTGAGAAAACTTCAATTATGTGAACTTCCTAGGCTTGACTTGATAGCCTCTGCGCAAACACTATCATACCCCTGATATGACTTAACAAAATCAGAGTGCCTAAGCAGACAACTTTAAAAGAACAAAATGAAAGGGGAGAAACGGGCAAGGGTAGAGGAATGAGGGAAGGTTGTTATCAACATCACATGAAGTATGGCATTGATGTGCTACTTGTTTCACATTAACTAATTTGGCAACTCTGCTTAACAAGGCAACTTCTGATTCTGCAATTCTACTCTCTTAAGTTTCTTCTTAGAAATAAAATAATATACAGAGAGTGTCTCCACTATATTTTTATCTTCAGATCCAATTCACTTTAAATCAAGCAAGTTTCAACCAGGAAAGTAATATGTAGTGAATTACAAGCATCAAGATCCATACAAAAACATCATATCACTGAAGTTAACACAGGATGCAGTAGAGATAACTGATGACTGGAATGAGAATTGACCGTGACGTTCAAGAAAATATTAAATTGGAAAGCCTTAGGCTACTTTTTTTGTAAGCATCCAGAAAACTTACAAGCTTCTTCTCTTGGAGTTGTCCAAGAAATCCATGCTGATTCATAGCCCGAAATACTAGAAAATCAGCCTTTCCAACATATTGCCTTTATCAAATAAAGCAACAACAAAAAACACATAAATATAACAAATTCAGGAAGATATGCGAGTGAACAAATAAATGCAAAACAGACATGCTGAAAATCTCAAATAAGCAGCAATTACTTGTTATTCATGTGATCCTGAGATATAAGCCGAACTATTTGCATTGTTGGCGGCCAGTTTGCTGCAAGCCTGAGAATCACACGAAAAACTGAACCAGTTGAATTCATCTTGACAAATATGTATGCTAACAAGGGAAACTAAAAATATTAAACAAAGAGAGAAAAAGATGAGAAGAGCACACACAAAAAGTCCAGCTCAAAAGTTCTGAAGTTGGAGTCGTCTTAAACAATTAAATGAAATCTCAAATATTTTGTCTGCTATAAGGGGTATTTGCAAATAAATAAAATGGTCATTTTTCATACAGTTTATCCAACTATAAATGTTACTTGGAATAGAGTTTTGATTTTCATATCAAAGCCTAATTCCCAGCCCTTGAGCAATCCATACCCTGATCATGATCAATGAGGCTGAGATTTAGGTAATTCTCAAAACTAAACCTGTCCCATTGCTGTTAGTGTTTTTTAACCATGGTTGGATGATAAGATGGACAAAATACAAAGCTCTCTGAGGTAACAAAATAGAATAATGTCCTTTGAGAAACAAAATGATTAAATCCAGCCCTTTGCAAAACATTTGCCAGATGCAGAATAATCCCATTCCAATGATTGTGGGGGTTGATGTAATCATGAAACCTAAATCAACCAGCCTGCCCTTCATTTTTAAATTCAGCCCTAGGCAAAACAGTGCCTGACACTTGAGGGCATGGGTGCTGAAAACCCTAAAGTATTAGATACCTTCCAGTATGCTAGGACATACAGCTACTAGGAATGGGTGTGAAGGACCATCTACCTCAAAGTAAAGCTCGCTGTTCCAAACTAATCATCTGATGACCATATTATGATTTTCTCAAATGTAAACCTGTATTGAAGTATAGTCTCACCATGTTTTTGTAATTCTTTTGAGTCAGTTAATACAATTTCTCTTATCTAAGAAATGTCTTGTTGTCCCAATAATCTCCTGTCAAACAGTTAATCCTTGACTTGTATAGAGCCAACAAATATAAAATAAACACGTCTTTTGGGACAACCAAAGATAATCTAAAAATTTGTTCCCAGAAAATGTAAATTTATGATGTAAAAGACTTTAGGAAACAGATAGTGTAGATTGGTTTTCAGCACAAACTATGTTACTACGCCTGAACTTACGTCTCAGAGGCCGAAGCACTCCTATAACCCTGTATCAAAATACAAGGTATAAGTTCCATGTGTAAAACTAAAACATGTCAAATGTACTAAGATTAATTACTATCAAAAGAAGACTGAAACAGCAGTTTGCATTGAGTGGAGATTTATGAGCCATTTCAAACATACTTCTAGTCTAGTGATAAAGACAGGCTGCCCTTGCCGTTGCCCAGACAAGTTTCCCTGTGTGCAGTTCAAATGTTCAAAATAAGTTAGTGAGTTCATAAAGACACATGTTCAACAGTTCCAAAAATATACATTGATATTGAAGAAAGCTTTTCAAGGGAGTTATACAATAATTAATGATAACAATAATAAATAAATAAATAAAAAGGAACTAAGCAAAATCAATCGATTACTTTAATCATCCAAAGGAGATTTTTGTTATTTAATTTTTACTATTCCATACATAAATGAATGTTCCCGCTTCATTTTGGATTATTTGACCTTTGTCTCATTACTACTTAGCAAACTATTATGAAGTCTAACAAGATGAGACTCGGGTAGTTATGATTCATTAGAAACTATCAATAGATTTTAATTTGAGGAGGTGTTCTGCAAGAAAGAACGTGCAAGTCTTCTCAACTGATGACAGAGGTTATATATCCCCATCGATGGCATCGACACTATTTTTCAACTGGCTTTGGGGTATTAAGGTTAGGGTGATTTGACTTTTCAAAATCAATGAGTCAGCGAAAAGGGAAATGAAGAGTTTTAAGAGTTCTCCATATCCTAAAAGGATGACATAGTTTCATTTTTATTTCACACAGAACAAACAGGAGTAAGGTCTCCAAAGATTTTTCACTCGTACCAGGAAAAAAAAAGGAAAAAAGAAAAGATATAAAGGATGACATAAGTTGTCATCAGATTAGTGAGTTCTGAGCATAGGTTCCATCCCGGCCCCACCCATGACCACCTGATTCAAGGATCATGACATATTTTCCCATCTTTTCATCATTTGGTGAAAATTGGTGAAAAATTGCTAGATGCCATTGCACATATTATGAACCAGGCATGCCAAAAGTCCATATGTTTAGTACAAACAACTTTTCGACAAAAGGAAATAAAAATCTGTTCTTTACTTGAAAATGAAAGTGAAAATTTCCATTACTGGCTAGCAAATCGACTATAATCTTGAACAATGCACACACACTTAGTTAACCCAAAAAAGCAATCAGACTTACCTCCCAAACTTTGACATATTTCGATTGAGCTGGTTGCAAGCCCCCTGCTGTCTGTTGTGACAATGGCAAATTAGCTGCTGAGTTATTGTTTGCACCAAGAGGCTGCATCCCAGATTGTACTTGTTGAGACATTCCTGGAGTAGGAATCATTGTGTTCGAACCAGAAGAGACACCTGAAGCACCCAGACCACTCATTGTGTTGGGGTTTGCACCCATTCCACTTTGTACCATTTGTGCTCCTGAACCGCTCATTGTGTTTGGGTTTGTACCCAGACCACTCATTGCTGATTGGCTGATGCTAACACCTGCGTGAAGATTACCCATTGGTTGTGAAATCCCCCCAAGGTTTGAGTTTCCAGGCATGTTAGAAGTTGCGGAAGTGAATGAGCCCAGACCAGAGTTTGGTGTGATTTGTGTTGTCCCAGTAAGATTCCCTGACCCTGTTATTGAAGAAACACCTGGTTGCCCAGATGAAAATACAGTTTGAGCAGCAGGCACGGAAGACGTCATTCCACTTGAAATCATACTTGACATATGCATAGCCACAGAAGTTTGATTTATTGATGGGAGACCAATAGAAGTTCCTCCACTTAGGGCTGCAGAGTTCATCACTTGCCTTGCTTGAGAAAGATTGTTCAGAATGTTCACGTTAGCTGCAGCAGGAGGCGCAGAACGTGCAGACTGTGTCGTCACACTGACATTAGGTTTCAAGTCCTGCGCATTTTCACCGTTTGTTGCCATATCTTGAGTAGTCGTGGATGGTGATGAAGTCTGCATGCTTGGAACTCCTTGAGATGAAGGGCGTGGAACAGAAGTAATATGGGGAAAAGCAGATCCATTTGCCATAGAAGTTATAGTACTTGGTTCCTGAGAATATAAAATCACAAAAGCTCTTAACTATGTCCATAATGCACAGAAGCAGTGCTATCATAGAAACAACTTTATTTCCTATTAATATGAGAACAAGAACAGAACTAAGGGATTCACTAGACTTACGACTTTCACAGTTGCAGTTGGAAGATTTCCAACTGAAATTGGCGGCCGATTTGTGATAGATCCATTCACTGAAGTTTTGAAAGAAAGTAAGTCTTCCACCAGGCAGAACATCAAAAAGATGAATTTAATATTGGAAGTAAAATAAGCCTAAAACTAGAGGTCAATACCTAAATGCCTCATGGAAACCTGACCAATTTTTTTTTTGGTTTATCTTTAATTTCAAGTGCAATAAAAGTCAACACATTAGCACTAAGATATCATCTTCCACAACAAACTTTAAAGGAAACAACAGATACAGATGCTTGAATCTTGCTGAACTCCTTAGACCTGTGAGAGGAGGTGTACTTGAAGCCTCACATCACATCAATGTATCTGTAGATTTTTGCAGATGAAAATTATGATGGATAAAAAGCTAAGAGCTTCTACAACTGCGTATGACAGTAACATGCTGCCTCCATGAGAACCAATTTTACAGAGGGTTAAAATACACTCTGTAGAAAATGTTGATTGATCCGGTTATTATGTCTCTCTCTCGTGCAAAAATCATGTTAGGTAATTTTCTTCAGAAGAGAGAGCCAGCGAGCAAAAGAACTTAACAAGCCATGCCAAAATATCCAATCACACTCAACAATAATGTAGATTAGATAGCTTAAACAACCTGAAGGAATTGAAGCTGGAAGTGGCCCAGTTACTGAAGTAACTGAAGCAATATCCACTTTAACAGGTGTTTGATTAGAAGGCAAACTTGTAGCTCCAGGACGACTTAATGCAGCACGAGCCTCCATAAAGTTCTCTGAGATCAGCACAAGAAAATGAGGATTTTTTATGTTGTCGACAGGTGGATCTGCTGCTCGGCTGTTGCGCTTCCCCTACATTGTAAAGTGGTGCATTAAGTAGCCTACCCCAGACATATATTCGTGATTTCCACCAATTTCAGAAGAGCAAAATATGCTGCGCACTGTTATTTCAAACACTCTCACCCACCCACCCACACCCCCAAATGATTTTTGTTTTTTCCCTCTATGCAAGAAGCACAGTGCCATATACAAATGCTTTTGCAAGCATCAACACAAGAAAAGAAAAGGAAACCAACTAAAAGTCTCATCCTTACTGCATTGTAGATTAATCTAAGTTTTGGAAGCTGTTTTGGACAGATGACTGAAAGAGAAACCGAGCACTGCAATGAAACTAGGAGTCAGTTTTCACATGGCCAGTAATGCTCATAAACAAGAGAACAATAGTAGATTAGGTAAGAAAACAACATCAATGTACCTGAGGAAATGATTTAGCAACTGTCTCTGCATCAGATAGACGACTTTCATTCTGTGCATCGATGTTTTCAGTCTGCTCCAAATTTTGTATTTGTGGACGATAGACTGGAGTGGGCAATGGGTGAGGGTTACTTGCAGCAATAAGAATACAATTTCTTTGCCCATCTGTATTTGGTTGAGTTTGGTTTCCATTTGGAGTAATAGGGAACATCTGAATAACACAAAAAGGCACAAGCCCAAGGAACAATTTCAAGAAACGTTTTTCCTTGGTGAGACTAACAAAATAAACAAGTCTCGAATCTAAACTTGTCACTGACTCCTTGCAAACCAACCTATGTAATGTTGCAGTTGAGGATTAACAGCAATAAGAAACAGAACTCTTGCAAGTTGCAATAACTATACAATATGTATCCAAGTATGTCATCAAATGCAACAGGCAGGAAACAAGCAAGGGTAACAATAGATGGTCAAGCACATCCTACTTTGCTTAAGAATCTGGCAAATGGTCATTTAGGCAATATAATATTCTTCACCAAGCAACAAGACATGCATATAGTTACTTGGTAGCTAAGTTTAAGAGTCATTGATGGGCACGGTTACCAACCTCCTTGCATGTTACAAGGGGCTCAAGACCTGCGTTTAAGCCCAGACAGGAACAGGACTTGGGTCAGGTCTGCCCCATTTCATAGACTAGCCATTGGCCCAACGCAATAAAAAATCATGCAAAGCCACAAATTTGGGTTTATAACCAGTACTCTAAAGCAATAGGGACAAAGTATGACTGTCGCACTACTTTAAACATTTTAATCAAGGAAGGGTACTTATGAGATGATCTAGAGCAGAGCCTAGTGGTCCTCTTAGATCTTTTATAAAAACATTCCATTGAAGAGAGTATAAATCATATTCACTGCCATTGAAGCTGGTTGTATATACACTAATCACCCTTTTGTTTCCTCTTTTTACAATAGCCACCGTTATTTCATGCTATCTTATTGCAAGGCAATCTTTTGATTTTAAATTTCATGGCCAGTGTCTGTAGGTGTGGGATGTTAGTTCGAAGGAAAAAAAAACGGTGGGATTTCTTCAAGCAAAAGAGCACCATACTAAAGGAGATTATAGTTCAACTTGAAGATGCAACAACCAAAAGAAGTCGAAAAGGAAAACTGGTTGAGATCATGAAAACCATAAAAGTAAATCTTTAAAAAAAAAAAAAAAACATGGCAGCATAAGAATGAATAGTACAAGTAAAATAAGACAACATCCTCAAAATACAAAATGAAAATCAAGAAAAGAGCATTCCGATTCCATCAACAGTTACAAAGAGACTATTCTAAGAGTTCCTGTAGCTGTACCCCACAATATAAAAAAGCAGCGACTTGACAAATAATGAAAAAATGAAAATCAATAATGATATTCTATTAGAAGGAAAAGAAAGAATAATTCAAGAGGGACAGAAGGATATCCCCCTCAAAAGGAAATAATAATCAAAACAAGCATTCCAATTTCAATCCCATTAGATGTCATCTAAAGAAACTGCTCTAGGAGCCACTTCATCCATGTTCCATAATACATTGCAGCAGTTAATTAACAGATGATATTTTCTTTTTCGAGAAAGAACCTGAAAAAATTCTAGATATAGCAAACCCATGTAAGCCATTCTCAGCAAACCTAATCCATGTATATGCCTGTTGGATTGTTGGTCATGCATGACACTTCGCATCCATGTCAATCTCCCCACACCATGGCTTACATGTTTATTCATCGTTAGGTAAAATAGGAAATAACTCAAGTTTCTAATGAAAGGGACCTTAAGCTTCTTCCACACTTTCCCTCTTAGAGGAAAGGAAAAGAAAAGCAAAGCGGAATTGTTATAATAATAAGCTACTGTTCAGGGAAGACCATGAAATACTACTAACCATTAACTAGAAACTGAAAATGTTAAACTCAATAACCTAAAAAAATAGAATACAAGAACGGCGTACCATTAGAGCTTCAGAAAGCCCTTCTGCAATTGCAGCATCATTGAAACCGCCACCAGCAAAAGGAATGGCTGATAGCCAGTGTAAGAAGATGTCAACATCTCTTGTCCAGCCACTACGTTGTACCAGGCAAGCTTCACAAGAAGGATAGAAATGAAACGGATACTCTGTTAGTTTGCCAATTATAGTAGAATAGCAGAAGAAAATCATGTTTCAGAATTAATGCAGCCATAGTACAGACAAAAGACATTCCCTGTCATGCATATAGCAATATTAATACAATTCAAACTTTGAATATTTTGCAATAGATAACAGTAATACAAGAATCTCACTGGCTAGCTAAATTTCCCAAATTAAACACATCTCTGACAGTTTTTATGACTTTTTAGATATGGCGTGAATTAAAATATACATGTGTGTGTGTGTTAAATTAAGGCAACAAGTAAAATTAAGTGCAGAGTGAAAACTTGAAGGAAGTTTGGTATACAAACAACAGGTACATGCATATGAATCTCTTCAGAAAGTTGACTTTCAAGTTTCAACTGTAACTCCAACTCACAGAATGAAATCAGTTCGCAGATTTCTAATTACTTCAAATTCAAATCAACAAACCCTCATGTGACCTTTAGCTAGCCAAAAAATCCTCATCAAAGATCGGAAGAAGATGCCAACAACAAAAAAAACATAAAAATCACGTCTTGTCCCTCAAAAAAGTAGTCCAACATTAACATGTAATAACACATAAATCATGAAAAAATGCCACAAAATATGAATTAATCAAGCAAAACACATACCAGAATATGATCCATGAGAATTAAACGTGACAAGAGAGAGCTCAGCACTAGAAGTAGGGGGCTTCTATATTTGAACAAAAGAAATCACAGAATAAGTGTCAATAAAATATGAAATTTACAGAAAAAAGAAAAAATAACAAACAAGTACCAACAAGAAACACAAGTTCAAAGAAAGCATTCCCATTGCTCATGCCTTCAAACGAAAAGTAACCTTCTAAAATGCATTCAAGACAAAGTAAGCGGAGCAAGATAACTAGATCTAAAACCAGGAAAACACCTTTTCTATCTTTCGGAATTGAATCAGTAAAAAACCTCGTAATATTCTTTCAATAATCTAACTATAATCCAGTTTTTACAGTCAATTAATTATATGGCTAGCATTTATCACTATCCAAATTAATGCAGTTAAAATTTGACAATATAAGATTTTTACTTACCTGCCCTGACGTTTCATTACCACAATAACACCTGCACAGATTGATGAATCCATTGATTAAAAAAACCAAAAAGAAAACCCTAGTTCACAATTTCAGACTATTGTTTTCAATCAAAGTGCCTACATACCTGATAATCTTTTCAAGATAATCAGAAACGATGATCAACCAGAAAGGGCCCATGGCGGCCGTGCCTTCAACGGCCACGATCAGCTGTTTGTCCGCCATACTGACGGTTGCGTATGAGAGAATCGGAGGTCAGGTCGTTTCCGTTACTCAACTGACTGGAGACTAGGTTGAGTCATTAATGAATTGAAACGAGAAAATAATAATTAAAGACCTGGATTATTCATTAATAATTTGATTCATTGCTTTTTTTTTTCTTTTTAATTTTTGGTTTCCCACCAATGATTTAAATAAAATTAGTATTTTGTTAGTTTGTTTTTGTATTTTAAAAATATTTTAAAAAAATGAATTTTTTTATTTTTTATTTTAAATGAAATTTTTTATTTTTAAATTGTTTTGATATATTAATATTAAAAATAATTTTTAAAAAATAAAAAATAAATATTATTTTTATATATTTTTAAATAAAAAAATACTTAAAAAAACTGATATTATACTCCCAAGTATGATCGTGACTGCTGAAGTGCCTGTGGTGATCTATTCTACTTTTCGTGTGTTGGAGTGACGATTGTATGCTAAAACAGAATACGACGTGGTTTTGGTTCTTGTTTTGTACAAGAAGCAGGGGTGATTACTATTTAAAAAAACATTATCCGAATTTTCAGAGTTTTTAAAGATTTTCAAAAAATAAAAAATTCGAGTAATATTGAGAAAATAATTTTAAAGAAATTTGTATGGAGGAAAAAAATCTCGGAATTCCCAAATTTTTTTTGAAATTCTTACATATTAAAAATAGTTTTTGATTCATGTATGTATTAATTAATTATTAATTATTAACCAAAACTAGAGAAGGAGAAGTTATTGTGCCCTGGACTCGTGATACTGTTCCTTATTGGAGATGATTATTTTTTGTTTAGTTTAGTTTTTATCTATAAAAATAATTAAATTGAATTAAAAAAAAAACAACCGAAACAAGTTCAAATCAACTAATTTCGATTTGATTTGGTTATTTTAGAATAAAAACTGAAACCCAACCGACTGGTTTCGGTTTGGTTATTTTATATTAAAAACCAAAAACTATATTGTTTATTGAGGGTTTTTTTATAATTTCCAATGGGTTTGGTTTCAGTTTGGTTTTGTTTTTTTATTTGGCTTGGTTTTTTTTTCGACTCGATTTTTTAATTTTAGGTTTATGGAACTAAACCGATTGATTTTTTAAATATTCTAATCAGTTTTTTTCCAACAATTCAATTTTTTCAGTTATTTTTTTTCTAGTTTTTTCGGTTTAATCAATTTTTTTATTTTTTTCTTACCCCTAATTAGAATAGTATTACAATGACTTTGCCTCTCAAAATAACAAGGGTAGATTAGTCTTTTTAATTTTTTAAAACAGTTAAGTTACTTAAATTCTCTGGAACAAAAAATGTGGGGCTTTATGTTTTTCAAATTTGTTTGGTTAAAATTAAAGTGATTAGTTGTCTCTTGGTGCTGAGTTAACAAATTATCATATAGGTTTTTTTTTTCTATCATGATTTTTTTTTTAATTTTAACATAATTTAAATGTATTTTTGTATTTTAATAATTGTCACACGCGTGCTAAAAGGTGGGTGGCCCCCGTGCCTTTTGAACGACACGTGAAAGGTTGTTTGATTACCAAACGCTATCTTCCGCTACACCATTTAAAATGTCTCGGCACCTTTTACATGATAGAGTGACGCGTGAGCCGAACACACTTTTGGTATAGTGTTAATGGCCATTTCTTTTTTTATCTTCTTTGTTCTATCCTCCTTGGATAGTGCACCAGCCTTCAAAATTTTAAACCAACCATTTCTATTTTCTTTCCTCGACATTTAGTTATCGGCCTTTTAATTACTGTTTTTTATTTTAAATTTTTTTAAAAAAATCAATTTCACCCATTTTATTTTTTAATCTTACAAATTTTATATTCATTCTATTGATTATTGTTTATTTTGTTTGGGATCAATTATTAAATTGTTTTTTTTTTACAATTTCATCATTCTTTGAATTTTTTTCTTATCAAATTTAATCCTTGTTTTTTTAAATGCTATTTTTTGTACTCGTACAAGTTTTTTAAATTGATATTTTTAAAACAGTTAGGGATAAAGTTTTTTAGTTGAACTCGAGTCAAAGATTTCACAAGTTGCAAGTTTTAGAGATTCAACCAGGTTTGCATGGATTGTCGAGGTTTTTTTTTTTCAATTGTTAAATCTATTTTTTTTTATGGATTCATCATTCAACATTTATTCAATTGGAAATTCGGTTCCTATTTTTAGTTGTTTTTTTGTAGAAGTTTCTATTAGTCTTGAAAATGACCCTCATTATCTTGTCTTTTTATTTATCATTATTTGTTGTTGTTGTTTTTTTTACTGATTCTTTAAATTGATATTATTTATTTATTCCATCCTTCAATTTTTTGGAATAGTTTTTTTAAACAATTTACAAGATTATAACTATTTTTCTATTCGATCCCTTAAATTTTTTAATCTTTGAGTTTAATCCACATTTTATTTATTGCTATTTGTTATATTTTTATTAATGTTAAAATTTATTATTTTTATTCTATCCTTCAAAGATTGAGGTTTTTCTACACCAGACTTCGTGATTTTTTAATGATTTCTTTTCTACTTGTCTATTATAATTTCATCATTTGGACTGCGAGATTGATGGTTTGGTTTGGTTTGGGTTGACTTGAATTTTTTTCATGGTTACTCTTTTTAAATTTAATATTTTTTTGCATTCCATCCTTTAGCATTATGTTTTTTTTTTTTAATTAAGACGTGTGATGTTTTCCATATTGTATTTTATTCAGTTATCTCATTCATATGATCCGGATTGCAGAGTTTGATTTGTTGAGTTTTTTTTTTAAGAAATTGACATTCCTTTCCATTTCATCATTCGACACTGGATTTGTTTGAGATTCAACTTTGGCTTCTTTTTTCTTCTTCTTATATCGCTCTCATGACATGGCTTGCATGGTTGCCATGCCTGATCAGGTTCACCCATGTCACTTTTTACTTTTTTTCCTCCATATTAGATTAATTGAGATATTAACTTTTTTGTATTTTTTTAACTATTATTTTGTTGCAAGATATCATGCTTTTTTAACTTTCTTTTTTTTAGAAAAAAAAGAAGAAATTGTTCCTCATGCTAGCTTTTTCTCTTGATTAGGTCTATACCTCTAGCCGCATTCCAGGATGGCGTTTGATAGGTCCTGACATCCCCGACCCGATGAGACGGTGCATGTGCCACCATCCACGATGGTTTAGCGCCGACAACTATTTCTTCCCCCCCTCCTCTCTCTCTCTCCCCACCTAGATTTTCACGCCAACCCCTTAAAAATTCAAGAACAACCCTTTAATTTGTTGGCTCTTCAAATTTGGTCAATTTTCTTTTTATTCTGATTTTTTTATATTGAATAATCTATAAAATTAGCACGCCTTTTCAATTTCACCCCTCTTGCTTTGTTTTTTATTTTTCAAATTCGATAATCATTTTTTTAATTGGTATTTTTTTTTGTCTTGAGTCATCTTTTTAAATTGATTTTTTTTTTACAATTTCACCCTCCTTTTTTTTCCTATCAAATTTATTTTTATTTTTTTGATTGCTATTTGTTTTTTGCCTCAACAAGTTTTTACTTTGGATCGTTTTTAAATTGGTTTTGTTTTATGATTTCACCCTCCTTTGTTTTTTTTTTCCTATCAAATTTATTCCTTGTTCCTTTAATTGTCAATTTTTTTGCTTTGACAAGTTTTTAAAATTTATATTTTTAAATTGGCTCATAATAAACTTCTTGATTGGACCCGGATTCAGGGTTTCATAAGTTGCGAGTTTTTAAGATTTGACCGGATTTAGTATGTTTGCCTGGGTTTGCTTATTTTTTACAGATGTTTTAATTTCACCCCTGTGATTTTTTTAATCTTTAAAATCTAGTCCTTATTCTTTTAATTTCTATTTATTTTATGTGGGATTATTTTTTAATTATTTTTTATTAAATTGCATCCCCCTTGGGTTTTTTATATAATTTTTTATTTTTTATTTTGTATTTTTTATTAATATTTTTTTATTGATATCATCATTCGAAATTAAATTGGTTGAAAATTAGGTTTATTGATTGAATCCAGGTTAAAGATTTCACTCTATATGTTAGCCTTCTATATTTTCTTTTCTATTTTTTCACTCTATATTACAAATAATTTTTAATTTCACTTCTTTATAATTTTTTAATCTTTAGTGTGGTCCAATTCTTTTAATTATAATTTATTTTATTTAAAATTATGTTTTTTTAAAAAATTATTCTCATTGAGTTTTTTTCTGTTAAATTTTTTTCTTAATTTTTTTTGTTGCTTTTTTTTTTCAAGTTCTTTTACGAATATTGTTTGATTTTTGTGGACGTGCAGAGAGCCACTGTACAGTATCCCTGTGACTGGTCTTCATTTTTGTGGATGCAAAGGTAAAAAAAACTTCTCGACCTCCTCACCTTTTTAATACGAGTACAAGGTGAGAAGGATATTCCTTTTTGTTTAGTACTGGCTCAATTCCGAAGGTGGTCGGGTCGTTCGAACAAAGGTGTTTGTTTAGTGTTTGATTGGTTGTACGATTGTTTACGGGCAATTCTTTCTCATTTAGATAATTATCTTTAAATCCAATTTATCAGTGGGTGAAGAAACCAAAATTTGATTTTAAATTTTGAAGTGCAAAGTGCAAAGCTGCTTTCGACTCTTTCTGACCCAATCAGAGGCTGCAGAGTAGTTTTACCCTGGGAGAAGGATCTGTGACTATTTTTTTAATATAAAGTTGATATTTTTTATAATTTTAATCTATTAATATCAAAAGTAAATTTTTTTTTTAATGTAGATGTAATTAAGCATTTTGAATCATTGTTACTTTTTAGCCAATCAGATCTGCCATAATCAGAAAAGATGGGTTGTTGTTAACCACGTGGCAGAATCAAATCCATGCAAATGTGCCAAGTCGCTAGCCATTCACGACCAGAAAGAAGTTTAGTGGAAGAATTCGCGGGAAGAAACACCAGAGCAGAGAACAAAAAAACTAACCTAAAAAACAGTCTTTACTCTGTCTTAATCTTCCTTCCTTAAATTCATTATCATCTCATGGCTGTTCTTGTTCAATACAGTTATTATTATTCTCTTCTCTATAATTCTTGTAGAAGAACAACCAGACCCTTTTCTCCTTTTAAGCTATCCTCACCCACCCGTCTTGATCTATCCTCTTCTTATAATACTCCAATCAGCCACAGTTCAAGATCATTCAAGTTACCTAGAAACAGGTGTCATAAGGTTGTTGTCTCTGAAGAAGAGAGCACTGTTGGGTCCGCTTCTGCTGCCACCGACACTGATGTGTTTAGGCTCACTTACTTAGAGGTGATATTTTCGGTTTCTTCTTCATCTGGGCATCCCTTGCCTTATGCATGATTGATCTGTTTTCAGTTTTTTTTTCTTTTTGAAATAGTATCCATTTCGTTCTTTTTAATTTTAGGGGAATAGCTGGTTGTGGGAGGTAGGTGGGGCTAATATTTTGGTTGACCCAATCTTGGTGGGTAACTTAGATTTTGGAATTCCATGGCTTTATGATGCTGCCAAGAAGGTCCTTAAGAATTTCCAGGTACTGCTCCTTCTAATCTTTGAACTGTTAAGTGTTAACTGCCTGCGGAATTTTGACCCTATGCTCTTTGCCTTTTTAGTCGTCCAAGCATATACAGAGTCAATTTAATTTGTAGCCTACTAGCTATTAAAGTGGGGCTACGCTCGGTAGTGGCATTTTACAATTATTTTCCTTTGTAATTTATTGTGGGAATGATTGTGATTGATGGAAATTGGTAATATAATGTCAATGAAGCTTAGTGATCTTCCTCAAGTGGATTGCCTGTTGATCACTCAAAGCCTCGATGACCATTGCCACTTAAAGACCCTAAAGCCACTTTCTGAATCATATCCAAATCTCAGAGTCATTGCAACTCCAAATGCTAAGCCTTTGCTGGATCCCCTTTTTAGTAATGTAAGTTTCTCTCGATCGCAAATTTTATCTCTCATTTTTGGTTGCATTGACTAGATATGCTTATTTCTTGAGTAAATGCATTTTTTTTTTTAAAATGGGACATGAACATTATCTACCGTTGGAAAGAGATATAAAAGACAGCATAATGACTTTTAAACTTTAAAGCATCAATCTTGACTTCACTAGTATCTATCTAGTCACATTTTTTCCTCAGTAGGATTCTTCTATAAAGTTCTTCTTTCTAAGCACATCATCACCCATGCCATCACTCATGGGAGAAATTATGATCTTTCTGTCCTCGTAAGAAGTAATGTCACATTTCCAGAGCTTCAGAAATTTATTCTGCAGAGTAATAAGCTTCTTTTACTCAATAAACTACTGGACTTGCTACAAGACAAGAGGAAGAGTCATGAAGTTACTCTAGTCATTCTCCCTTTGAAAAAAAGTTCTTGGTTGTGCATGGTCCGTGTATCACAGGCCTGCTTGGGTAAGAGACTACATGAGTGGTTGCAATCATGCGTGTATGGGCGCACGCTTGTTAGTTAAGGCAGACTAAACACTTGCCGATACCATGCAGTCACTTTTCTAGATTTGAGCCTGCGCCATTGTTAGATTGAAGCAGAGCATAATTTATGGCTTCATTATTACATTGAAAAAGCTATGGTCATACCAGTATACCACATAAACATGATTTTGGATGGACTTACAAGGTTTGCCAGTGCATGTGTACTCTCTACTCTCCCCTTCCCAATGTAGATGTTGTGATGAATAATCCATGCACTGAAGTTACTTCAAAACAGTTTGAAGCTTTATGATTGGACATGCAATGCTACGATAAAAGATAATTTGTCATGTATTTTTCATGTAACGATGATTTAATACATCTCATTCAAATACAAACAAGGCCCTCAGATTTCTTTCAGGTCATTTATCTAGAACCTGGTGAGAGTTCTGAATTTGATGCCAGAAATGGCTCTAAAGTTGGAGTTAAAGCAACAGCAGGGCCAGTTCTAGGTCCTCCTTGGCAGCGCCCTGAGAATGGGTAAGAGTTTCTGTGCTTGCAAAGGTGTACTAATTACGTGTGTTATCTATGTTCAGTACCCATTCCAGTATTAAGTGACTATCTGGTTATGAACTCAGATACCTCATCAATTCTTCACGAGGTCAATTAACACTCTACTATGAGCCTCACTGTGTATATAACAAGGATTTTCTTGAGAAGGAGCATGCTGACATTGTTATCACACCAGTCATCAAACAGCTTCTGCCTAAATTTACTTTGGTTTCAGGACAAGAAGATGCAGTTAAACTTGCGAAGTTGCTGCGTGCCAAGTACTCAGCCTGTACCTTGTTTTTTACATCTCTGTTGACGTACTTATTTATGGCTGCTATATATTTTTATTGACTTGTCCTTATTTTCTAGGTTTATTGTACCAATGAAAAATGGAGACCTCGATGGCAAAGGGTTTCTTGCCAGTATCATTCAGGCAGAGGGAACAGTAGAATCATTCAAGGTTTGCTATCTTTTTACCTACAGACTACATAAGTTCTCATAGAGTAAAATCAGTTTAGGGGTGCATGATTCTGGATAATGCAAAAACAATATGGGGTAACTGTGTCATGTTTTAACTATTATGTGCTGTATGAGATGAATTGCAAGGCTAGTGCTCCTAAATTGATGTAGTACAATACGGGAGAGAATAGTAGATTATATAAGGGATATATATTGTTGGAATGCGATGCAAATACTGCTATTTTTCTCCTTTCCCTTATTCTCAACTGAGTACCGGAAGATAAGGAGCCTCTTCATGAATCCATTTTGTGATTTATCAAAAACAGCCTAATCATTGTGACAAAAGTTGATTGTTGTCACTCCTTTCAAGATTTAATCAAACTTTGCCCAAAAGTAGTACAATTTCATAGTAGGCAAAGCTGGGGAAGAAAAAGGGAAAATGAAAATTTGTTCAACCAATTTATTCGAGTCAAGTTTTATTTGAAAATGAAAGAATAATAAGTTTATAATTTGAAGAAAAAAACGGAAAGACAACTAAAAATATCTTACTTTTATGCACATCTGCAATATTACGATATATCGTAAGAACTACAAATCACTTGGTTGTATTTGTGCAAAGAATCTTGTCTAAGCTATGTCAAGTCCAACTGAGTGATGTCAAACTTCTGTGGTGGATATCCCTGTGTGGAAGGTATATGAGCTACATTGTAAATACATAGATGCCATTTTGAGGTTGTCATATTTGTGTGACTGGTGGTTGACTAAATTAATATCATCGTGTGCTGGGGTGTTAGCTAGCTGGGCTTTCAGGGACACTGCGGGCAGATTTATTTGGTGAATAGTCAATATAGTTCTCTTCTTGTTATGTCCTCATATTACAAAAAGAAAATGCGTTTTGCAGTAAGTCAACAATGAATTGCTGACAGTCTGGAATCAGTTCTGGTCTCTCTTTTTTGGGTTAAAATACGGTAGTTTGACAAGCAGCAGCTATATGTCCTCTTTGATTGTTGTAAACATTCTTTTCTAGCCCCAGGATCATTTGTCCTCTCTATTTGTTGAATTTTTCCTGCATACAAAGCTGAACATTGAGGCATCAAAATCTTCTATTTTTGTAGGAGCTTTTAGCGAAGGAACTACCAGATACTCAGGCACTTGAGCCTACCCCTGGTGTGCCGCTGGAAATTTCAGAACCTTGAAATTTTTAAGTTGCTCGTACGGATCATATTTTAGTAAATTTACTGTTTCATCAAATATGTAAATTTCCATATCTCTTTTCTTTCTTTAGCTAGTTGATAGCGTTGAAACGGATCATCTACGACTAGTAAGGGTGAGGGGGTAAAAGACAACCAAAGTAAAGGGAATGATCTCTGTAACTTGAATTGGATTTTTCTTTGACCGTTGAAGTATTATGGAAATTTTTGGCTCCCTTGCTATGTATTACGTGGGTCTTTTCCGAATATTATCTATAAAAATGAATAGAAAATGACTTTGCAATTAATTCATTATTGCTGAAGATGCCTTCATTAATGTACAGTTGTGCAATGGGATTAAGATACAAATTAAAATGTAGTCTTGCATACTTAAGAAGTTTGCCAACCTAAGATGGTATAAAAACTGCCGTGGCAATTTTATACAGAAACTGGAAAATTTTGTTTCCGATTTGTGTTCGTACGTACAGTGCAATCACTGGTGAGTTACATTATGGTTTTGCACTTTCTTTGAAATTATGCTGTCATGTAATTCATTAAAACGCAAGTAATTCTTCAATGATATGTAATATAATTGCTGAGTCTCATGCTTAAGAAATGTGTTCAAGCAATTTAATTCATTCTTTTTTAGTCAAGTCTGGTGACTTGATATACAAAGATCAAGGGCAGGTAACTAGTAGCAGGTAATGTCTGGTAAGCTAAAGTGATCAATAACTATGATAATAGGAGGTGATATCTGGTAAGTCAGGTGATCGATAGCTGGTACTTATAAAATGTAATTTTTTATTGATATAAGACCAACGTGGGATCTCAAAAAAATCTCTGGTAAGTGTTAGATTCTAAATCATTAAAGATGAAAAATGGGTTCAAGCATGCTGTCTCGACCCAAACATGTTGGGTTTGGAGTGCGCTTCCAATCCCGAACACGTTGGGCTCGGGGTGCGTGCCCGAACCCAAGAGAGTGTTGGGGTGCCCAGCCCCTCTGTTGGGCATTCGGCGTGTCAGCACGCCCATCCCAGTACGGGTCAGGCCACCATGCCCGAATTTATATTTCTTGAGTCTCGACTATATATTATGTTTTTTAAAGTGTATTTTGAAAGAATTTTTTGAATTTATTTTTTTATTTAAAGTTTTAATTATATTTTATTTAGATTCATCAATAATAAAATATGGAAATCGGTTACTAGTTGTAGGTGTGCACAGTGCACAGGTTCATGACGGAAACTAGTTTAGATGGCAAAATTGTTCGTAAGTATTTGATGACTAGACTTGCGACCGGTAAAAAGATGGCAAGTTATTTATTTATTATAAAAAATTAACAAAAATTAGGTTAGTTTTTTTTTAAGTGTGTTTTGAAGTGTAATAGCGGTTGCTTTTTTTAAAAAAATTCATTTCAAAACACATCAAAAAAATATTTTTTTATTTTTTAAAAATTATTTTTGACATCAGCATATCAAAATAATATGAAAAAATAAAAAAAATATTAATTTGAAGTAAATAAAAAAATAAAAAAATATAATTTTTTTCAAAAATATTTCCAAAATACAATGTTAAACACACCCAAGGGTGGCAAAGCTCTTTACGGAGTATTTAATGCAGCTGCATTTCCAAACCTTGAACAATTTCTGTTTTAAGGGATCACATGCTGTAATAAATGCTGGAAAGCAGATGGATTAAACAATTTGCAGGCTTCTTGGTTCTTTTTTTATCGGTTTCAAATCTCTTGTTCTTCATACATTGTCCGTCCTTGAACTCATATGGACAGTTCAATGTACCAAAATAAGTCTAAATGGGAATGCCCACAAGCACAAGCACAAGCACGAACCCAGACTTGTCTTGTACTGAAAGTAGCCATTTCCATGGAGAGCCTTCATCAATTAAGATTTGAGGTTTTTTTCTGAAGCGGTCATGCAATAAAAGCATCAACATACTGTTAAACACACTCTCTCTCGGAATACACGGTAAAACTTCAAGTATCAACATTTATAAAAGCATCATGCCTTTGACATGGCAAAAAAAAAATGATATTCTTCTGATTTTTCTGTTAGGCCATCGGAATATTCAGAAGTCCCATCAGAATGACACTTCACCACGTAAACCAAGAAATGACTTTATTAGTTTTAAGTAGCTGCAGGAGTCATTTAGCCTTAAGATTCACTGAAGAGACACGTCTCCGTAGTTTTTTTCGCAATTTAGCACATTGAGATAAAAAATTGATATTTATATGCGTCGGTAACAACTCCCTTAAATTATAAAATGATATGACATAATTTTCAATAATAAAAAAAATATCAGAGATATATTAAAATTCTAATAATAATAATATTATTATTATAAAAAAATATTAACAAGACAAATTCAATAATATCAACAAAAATCATAAATGATGATTGGAGTGGATCACACAAGTCGTTAAAAGGTGACTAGTGCCTCATTTATTTTTAGATAACTTTAATGACCCACCATAATCACAATTGATAAATTTTCTTGGTGTTGTTAGATTTGTCTCGTCAAGATTTTTTCGATGGTGTCGTCATTGAAGTTTTAATATGTCTCTCAGGTCTTTTTTTATTTATTTTCTCTCTCATCTCTTCTCGTTATAAATTATAAAAAGAAAATTGAGAGAAAAATGAAAGAAATAGAGAAATTTTGGTGCACATCATTTGCAACTCTCTAGAATATATTATTTTTTAAACTATGATATTTTATTAATTTGTTTTTACTTATATATATATAAAACACTCCACGTCCCGTTGTTTTAATCATACCCGCCCCCCAACCATCTAAGTGGTGGCCCAGTGGTAAGAGTTTGGGACCAAGAGGTTTGCTTCATTTGTGGTCTCAGGTTCAAGCCCTGTGGCTGCTCATATGATGACCACTGGAGGCTTACATGGTCGTTAACTTCAGGGCCCGTGGGATTAGTCGAGGTACGCGCAAACTGGCCCGGACACCCATGTTAAACTTAAAAAAAAAAAAATCACACCCACCCCCCTATCTTCCTGTACTATAGTGTGTATTTTGCAAGTTCAACTCCAAGTCCCATGGATTCATGTCTATGTTTTACAAGATCTGCAACCAAAACATACCAAAAATTCATGCTCAAATACTAAAATATTACTCATCGATGAAAACCCTATCAATTTAAACAGAGGACACTTTATACATATATATATGTATGTGATTTTTGTAGACTGATAAAGAGATGTAAATGTATGTTTGACATTGTGGTTTAAAAAGACATTTTTAGTTGTGGTTTTAAAAAAGAAAATCTAAAAAAATGTATGTTTTGTAAAAATATTACAAAAGGATTTTTATATGTAAAATAATAAAAAAAACAAGTCTCCATTAATAAAAAGTATGTTATTTTTATAAAATCAAGATTTAAAATTAATGTAATTTTTATTTATTTATTGGTTGATAAAAAATATAAGTTACCACAACATTAAATCTACTTTGAATGACAAAATAAAAACTGGAATTTTTCAAAAAAATAATTTTTTTTCATATTATTTTTTATTTCTTCGAATTATTTTAATATATTGATATTAAAAATAATTTTTAAAAAATAAAAAAATATTTAAAAAAACTAATATTAATATATTTTCAAACACACGAGATGAGGTGTAAATGTATGGTTGGTTGGTCCCATGTGTACCAAGTACACCCTCTTGACAAGTAAAATATATTATAATTGGCATGGAATCTTGGACGGTAAGATTTTTAGGTATGAGTAGATCTCACCAGGGCGGCGGCGTTGTTTAGAATTGCATTATAAATTATAAATGGTGTTTTATAAATTTTTTTACTATTTAAAATTAAAATTTTATATTCCTGATATTTTTTTTATGTTTTGATATTAAAAAAATAAAAATAAAAAATTATTTTAATATATTTCTAAATAAAAAACATTTTAAAAAACAAATATACAAGCCTTTAACACCATGGTTGCCTGAATATAATTTAAAACGCCGAGAGAATATACCGGGACACCAAGATAATGATTACTCACGATGCACATTTCAGGTTTATATTTTATATAAGAAAAAAGCTCCCAATCAAAGTCGGCAGAGTAAAATTAAAATATGATACTATATGCGGTATATTCGGAGGTGGGCCATGGAATTGTACGCATTGGGAGAGTATATTTCTTTGTTCTGTTTTTTATTGCAAGGAACGTGTAGTGAGATAAATTATAGAAATTGCAGCAACTTCACACCCTTGTCCTATGCTTTGACGTGTCGGCCTGGCACAAAAATAATATTCTTGCATATTCGGGCTTGCATGCTCATTCTGGTATTTAAAGTATGCTTTCGTATCGTGATTGGACATTTGTTTGGTACAATCGTTGTTTTAAAATTTATTTGATTGTGAAAAATATCAGCGGGGATAATATTTAATTTAAATTGATGTTTTCTCCATTTCTGTGATATTGAAGAGAGAACACAATTTCATAGCCAAATTAATATCATATGCTATCAACATCTTTCTAAACCAAATACAAATTATTTTTTAGCAGCGAGTTTTTTTAAATCGGTGCCAATATCACCACTATACAAGCAAAATATTACATAAAACATCACCTTCTTCTTTGTTAGTGCCGGTTTGTTTTCACCGTCGATCACGTGTTTTCAACAAAAAAATTATTTTTATTTGAAATTATTTTTTATATTTTTAAATTATTTTGATGTGTTAATATTATAAATAAAATTTAAAATATATATTATTTTAATATATTTATAAATAAAAAATATTTTAAAAAAACAGTCACTATCAATCTTTTTCGTGTAACATGTTGTCATTAGGACAGCTAGTGTATATCCCCGTCCAATATGCAACATGGATCACCAATTATATTGGTGAATCCCCCTGTTACAGGTTTCCAAGAATCGGCTCAACATCATGCAATATTTTCTTCAATCAATGCAGAAACTACCAAAAACGCGTTTATAAGTAGTGTCGTTGACTAAGCTTTATCAGAATTGATTCAATGATACCACTGTGATCCACAATTCCACATCACTAGCTAGCTAGCTCGGCAAGCAAGGTCTCTTGTAAGGTTTGACGAATCCTTGCATCTCACGACCCTATAACTTTCCGCTCCTGTATATATATATATTTTTATTTCTTGTGCCAATCCCCATTCAAGTAATGCTAGAAATCATTCCCTGAATCAGTCCTCATATCGGTCCATGAACAAAATATTGTGCCAATACACTAGTTAGGGTTACTCTTTTCTTATACCTAAGATTTTTTAGTAACCTTCCAATATCAACTCAATTGTCTTCAAATTTTTTATATTTTTTTTGGCTACAAAAACGATGCTCCCATAAAAATCTTTTGAAAGGAAAAGGTCACGGATGTGGCTGACTACAAATTTGTTCCAAGAAAATTGCGTTTTTACAATCAAAAGTTGGGCCTCTATGTATGGTAAACACATTCAATTCGATATTTGAACATGTTTAGCACCTGCTTTTGTATGGTAAGGTAAAAGTTAATTAAATGCAGAAAGGTGCTTATCACATTCTCTCATTTTCACATTGTATCCCTTCAGTTCGAAATTAAGAGCTGGGCGAAAAGATATCTGATGTGGGCAGTGCCGATTTTTCTTGGTAATAATTGAGAAAGAACTGTGTTATCCGCGCATGGACAGCAATTTGAGATATTATTGTTATTAGATGCCCATCTAGTTTTTATTGGTATTTCCTGAAATTCCATCCCCGAAAATTAAAAAAATTGAACAAATATCTTTAATTATCTCTTTGATTGTTAATATACGGAGTGTGAGGGACACAATTTAAACCCAACCACTTTTTTCTTTTTTTTTAAAATGTGAAGAATTCGGCTTCAGCTATCTATTTCCTTCATAGAGATTTCTGGACAAGTCAAGTTTTTCTTTTCTCTTTTCTTTTTTTCTAGGAGGGAATGAATTTGTTGCTTAAATGGCCGTTGGTCAATGTTTTGATGGTGATATTGTTAGACGAAGGCCATTGCTTGGAAATTAATCAAGCATTTCCCTGAATTCCAATGATGTTTCCTTCGAAATCAAGCCGTTCCCAATAAAAGAATAGTAAGAAAAGAACCATTCGATTGCAAGCAAAGTGGCGAAAAAATAAAAAATAGAAAGCGGCCAGGGGCCAATATTGCAATTGACCTTTCGTTAGTTGCTTCTTGTCCTAGATACACGATAAATGACCTGTACCAGAACAACAGAAGTTCGTATGTTAAGGAATATATAGATTTGTGTCCGGTAAGCATTTGATGCCTGCTGCATTGTCTTCTGATCTCTTACCAGTGTAATTTATTTGTCTGTCTTCAATCTTATGGAAACCTCAATGGTCGTAAAGTACATGGATCATTATTCATCTTTTCAGCTGACGAGTTGCCAAATTAAGAAAAAAATGGTAACGAGAAAATAACACATCAGAAAACAAGAAAAACAAGTTGCACCCGAAGATTCAGAATGATGTCTATCTCATTACATATAGCCTTTGATCTATAGTGTTGGTTACAAAAATTCTAAACCACTCTTATGCAATGGCAGTCAAAACACTGGGGATGTTACGTTGTTGTAGTATGTGTGGAGGAAGATGTAGCAGGGGAATTATTAGAATGAGCACCCCCTTCACTATGACTGCCCCCTCCTTCTGATTGCAAGGGCTCATATTGTACATGGTGTGGCTTTTGAGGGACTGTGGGTGGTGCTGCAGCTATTGGTGCATAGATTCCGTTGGCAGCGGAAATAGGGGAAGTTTCCGCTGAGGCGGTTGTGGCAGCCACTGCTGCATATTCGGGTGGTGGAACCCAGATACCACCAACAACTACAAATTGTGGTGCCTGTTGATTGCTGTTATTGTGGATAGTAGGGCTTGGTCTTCTTGTATGCAGACGGTATTTCTGAAACAAATGAAACATAAAACAGGATTAATGCTTTGCTTGATTTCACATACAAGACATAAATAAACAGCTGAAATTTTTAGTTCCTTTGCTGGTTTTCCATCCACTACATGGCCGGCATAATAAAAATTCTCGCCTTTTATAAAAAAAAAAAAACCAGCATATACTTCATTCTATTTCTGCGCATGAAGATCATTATCTTGAATCTGTTACGCCAGATCTGTATTTTTCCAAATTCAGAATTCCTAAGCAAATAGTAGACAATCCTGTCTACGAACCCAACTACATGTTCACTAATTTTTCCACTGGCATTCAAGCAAGCTTTCTACCCAGCTTCAACTTTTTTCCAAGCAATGCGGGTTCAAATTATCAACCTGGTGGATTTTGATAACCATATTCCATTTTCCTAATTGAAGATAAATTTATGAATAACAGCGTATGTATAATCATAGATAGCAACCTGTAAATGACTCTTGACTTCATCATTAGTAAGTCCATCCACCTTCATTAGCTCCCTAATTTGCTTTGGTGTTGCAGCTGCATTACATTAAATCACAACCACATATCAACACAAATTCAATTCACAGCAATGGCACAACAAAACCATAACCTCCCCTCAAAAAGAATCACTAACTCACCATGTGAACCACCAAGCTGTCGAAGAGCATGTAAGAACCTTCTATGCAGCTCAGGTGACCAACACCTTCTTTGCTTTCTTTGATTTCCCCCATCTATGTCTTCCTTTTTATTGCTTCCACCACCAATCCCTCCTGTCGCAACAACCGCTGTTGAACTTGTTGTGGAAGCGGGCACTGAAGTTGGTGCCTTGGCAATTGCCTGATTACTAGTCTTCCCTATACTTTTCTCCCTGTGGAAGGGCTGAAATGCACCTCCAGCCCCATTTCTTTTCACTTCTGTCACCGCTGCCTTTCTTGGCAGATCCTGCAAGAATCAAACACGCAAAGTAAAAACCATTGTTTTTTTGTCTCAATTTTCTCATTAACCCACACAAGGGTTGGCCATTACAGTACCTGTTTTTGTGGTAGATCCGGGGAGTGATTCCACAACTGGACAGATCTAAGCCAATCAGATTTCTTCTTGTGATCATTGTTACCGCTGCTGATGCTAGTCTTGTTTCTCTTACTATTATCATGTGATTGCTGCTCTTGATGATCGTCATTTTCATTATCATTTTCATCATAAGAGTGAGTTCTCTTGATAGGAATAAATTCCTCTAAAACCGGCCCTTCACTTGATGTCTGCTCAGAGCATTCTGATTGTCCATGCATGTTATACTCCGTAGTTGTCCCTGATAACTCCCTCTTACATGCCTCAATCGCTGCAACAAACACACAAACTTCAAAAATTCAATCTTTCTTTAGCTCGCCAAAAAAATGGTCCAAGATTTTTTCTTAAAAAAAGGCACAAAACCTTGAGTAACAAGCTCTAAACACAAAGGAAGCTCGCGTTCAAAGACTTGAATCTTGCGTCTTTCTTCTTCTAAAGCTTCTACATATTCACCACACCTTTGTATTTTCTCAGCAAAATCCATTCTTTTTTGTTCAAATAACTAACTCTCCAGTCTCGAGAAGAGGTAGTTCCTTTTTGACTTCTTGATATTATTCTTGGTGGTGATGGTAGCAGAAGAAGCGAAGATAGATTATAAGTAGAAGCACAGGTGGGTCGATCTGTTAGAAAGCATAGATAGATCCGAAAAAACAAGAAGAATATGGGATCTAAGTAGAATCACAAGATGGAATAAACTTGACAACCAAGCAAAAAAAAAAAAAACTACTTGTGTAATATACACACACACAGTAAAGCTAGCTAGCTAGCTTGTACTCAGAGAGAGAGAGAGGGGAAATACTGGTGAGACCTGTAAAAGAATAAGATAAATAACAAGGGATTGGCCTCAGAAACTATGGTTGTAGTCAGAGAGAAGGAGAGGGGAGAGGAGAAAAGCAAAAGCATGGCTTGGTTACGAAGGCATGAGATCGAAGTCGGGGCGTCGCATACAGAAACGAATCTTGGATGTGCGGTGTATCCTTGTTTAGAGAGAGAAAGAAGAAGGTACGGGGTTGAATATTCGAGGGCGTGATTCCATTTTCGTCAATCCGTTGTGGGCTGGCAATGATGTCAGCTTTTTGTCCTTCCATTATCTGGGCGAGTTGTATATTTAAAAAACAATGTCTCGTTCAAATTCATATATATATATATATATATATATATAAAACCAATTTAAAATTTTATAAATATTCAATAATAAAAAAATAAAATTTAATATCCAATTAACAAGAAAAAAAAGATAAACTGATGTGGTATGAGAGAAAAAAACGAGAGAAAAAATAGGTCACTAGGACATACCAATGTTCTATTTTTGACACATTCAATATTGTTAAAAAAATTTCAATGAGATGATTTTAATCATACATTGAAAGACCACCAAATAAGTTTAAAATTGATTATGATTTTTTTTTCAGAGTTAATTTATGATTAATTATGATCTTTTTTGGTAGTCTCCCAAGATGTGATTATAATCGTTTCGTTGAGATTTTTCTAATAGTACTAGGTGTATCAAAAACAAAATGTCAATATGTTCTTGGTGATCTATTTTTTTTTCTTTTCCATTTCTCTCGACTGCCACATCTCCTTATCTCTTTTTTTTTTTTGCCACTGAATCTTGAATTTCATCTTTTCACCATTATAGCTTCATAAAATTTTGAGTTAATTTTTGTTTATGTTAATTATTTTTTTAAAAACATACATTTTGAAACATGACTATACAACTATTATTGAGAATAGCAGTTATGTATAAAAATAATATTTAGAAACATGGTTGTGTTAGAACTGTATTATTTCCCAAATATTTTTCCAACCTATATCATTCTCTCAAGATTTTTACTAGACTATGTTATTTTAAAAAAAAAAACATCATTATCTTCAAATAAGATCAAAATACTTGTCTTTTCCTTGTTCTCACCCTCATAAATTCAAATAATTATTTTTTACTTTCTAATTTTACTAAAATTATATGTTAGTTTTAATATTTTTTAAATTTCAAAAAATAAATGGCAGTAAATTTTTATTGCTTGCTTTTAAAAACACTAGGTCAATTAGAGAACTGTCCAATATTGTTTGTAATCATCCTTCTATCTATTACTAGATAGTTGTTTCGCATTTCACCGCAAGTCGAATTGATTTTCTTACAACGTAAAAAAACCAATGTTTAAGTGTTGCTTAGTGTTTCTAAAGAAACCAGGAGAGAATTGATTTAGTGTAAGACGGTCAAAACCTGGGTTGATCCATGTTTTAGTTAACCTGAGGCAAATCCAGTTAAAATATGGTCAAAACTCGTTGATTATTTTTTTTTTCAAAATGGTATCATTTTGATTTTTTTTTTTTACAAAAAAAAAAGATTTGATTGACTTAGGTTAACTTAGGTCAACCCACTTGACCCGTGACCCGATAGTTGTCCCGGATTAACTCTCGGGTAGAGCATAGAAACAATGAGAAAAACCAAGGAGACCAAATCCAATAAATCAAATGTCGAATGATGAAATAAAAAAATAGCAACTAAGAGAATAAAGACCTCATTTGAAAAAAAAAAAAATTGAGGAGACAAACTAGAATTTTGAATTAAAGAGCAAATTTGAAAAAAAAAGCATTAAATTAAAAAATAAATCCAAAATAAAAAACAAAAATCAAGAGAATGAGGACCAAATTCATAAAAAAATAAAATTATGGATCTAAGGATGAAATTAAAAATAAATTAATTTTTGATAAAAGGGCTAAGAATCAAAATTAGAAATCAAAATATTGAGGTCAAACCTTAAATATTATCATAAAATATTGAATTGAAAGGGAAAATTGAAAAAAAAAATCAAATTCACAAAAGAATCCAAAACAAAAATAAAAATCAAGATAATGAGGACCAAATATGAAAAAAAATAAAAATTAAGATCATGGATCTAATGATGAAATTGATAAAGAAACTAAAATTTAATAAAAGAGCCAAGAATCTAAATTAGAAATCAAAACATCAAGGGTTAAACCTGAAACATCATAAAATAAAAAGGACAAATTTGATAGAAAAATTAAATTTTAAACGATCAAATTGAAAAAAAAATGAAACTTGATACAATTAAAAAAATAAAAACCAAATATGATAAACTTTACAAATAACACACTCACTCAATTGATTTTTTGCAAGGATTGTATATTTTTTAAGGTTAAAAAGAGAGAAAAAAGAGGGAGAAAAAAAATATCGTTGGAGCTCCATCGTGTGTGGGGCTGCTACACACGTCAGACCACCATGAAGGAGGTGGCAAGACGCATCAAATGCTGCCCTAAAATGTGGTGTTCGACCATTGGAAGGCACCATATATGCCAATAACTTCTTATTTTTTAATTTAATTTATGCAAATATCAAATTGTTTCTGACCCCATACAATATTAACAGAAAAAACATAATAAAAAGAAAAGAAAAACTTTTAATTTTATTTATAGATTATTTGATTCCAAGGGCACTTCAATAACTATATTGCGCTGAGAAAAAGTAAAAACCAAAAACATCCCTACTCTTATTGTTAAGAAAATTAAACTTTTGATGGTGTTTTAGATATTATATCGTGTAGATCAAAGATTAAAAGATTCATATATCCTTATTTAATCTTGTAATAGCAAATATGTCCCGTGAAAAATACTATAAGAGTTGAATTGTCAAGGGTAAAACAATAATTTAGTATAGAAATTCATAATAAAATATGAGCAATGAGTTCTTTTTAGTTTTTGTTATGATAAATAGGTAGGATCCTGACATGGATTTTGTTTTTATTTTCGTTGAAGCTATTGCTTATACCCATGGAATATACGAATATACCAAAGGTATCTATTTAAACCTTATTCACCGCATATCGTTATCACTAAAAATTATCTTTTGAGATATTGATTAAAAAAATCACAATTTTTTTTTTATATTTTTCTCAGACCGTTACCAAGAAGTCAAACGCACACTAAGGAGGAACAGAGATCTTGTGAGTTGAACCTGAGCGTGAATACGCACTGACGATGCGGCGTGTGATTAGGTCTGAAGATAATGCATAGTACGTGATCCTTCTTGTTAACGTGGCTGGCTTTTCACGCCTTGTAAGGGCGGCCAAACCCCAGTTCCCACGTCCCATTCCCTCCCCACCTCCTCCACTCTTTCCTTGTTTTTGTGCCTTTCCTAATCATTAATTCCCCTACTCGCTATTCAAGCGCGTGAGTCAATTTCATAAATTATTTTAAATTAAAAAATTAAAGAATAATAAAATTAAAAAAATCAAATTTTATAAATTATTTTAATTAAAAATAATAATATAAAAATATGTACCAAATCTGATATATAAAAAAAAGTTGAAAAAAGATAAAATTGAAAACAATTTATAATTTCATAAATTATTTTAAATAAAATAAGTAACGATAAAAAATAAGAACCGAAAGTGATAGATAAAAAAATAATAAGAGAAAAATAAATAACAATTAAAAAAATAAGAAACAAATTTTATATAAAAACAAAATTAAATCAAATTCTAATGGATGAAATTGAAAAAAGAATCAAAACAAAATATATAGCAATAAAAAAATTAATGACTAAATTTAATATAATCAACAAATAACATGATATATTTTTTTATTTTTTCACAACTTCTGAAAAGTGTATTCATCCCAAATTACCTCGTTTGTTTAATGAAAAATAATTTTCTAGAAACTACCTTTTAATATTCATTTATCATAAAAAATTGGTTAATGAAAAATACTTTCTAATTAGAGAAAAATATTTCAAAAATTGGTGTGATTTTTTTTTTAAAATTTCCTTTTATTTTGAATGGAATGCACTTTTTAGAAGTTACAAAAAATTTAAAAATACCATGTTATATCATATCAAATTTGGTCCTCAATTTTTTAATTGATATATATTTTGTTCTGATTTTTTTTTCAATTTTATCACTTAAACTTTGATATGATTTGATTTTTATATCGATTTTGTCCTCGTTATTTTGATTTTTATTTTTTTCCTCTTACCTTTTTTTTTTAATTGATTTTTTACCAATCATATTCGTTCCATTCTCTTAATTTTTATTTATTTTATTTAAAATAATTTATAAAAATAAAACTTTATTTTTAATTCCATCCTCCTTCAACTTTTTCATATGTTAGATTTGGTTCTCATTCTTTTAATAAACTTGAAAAAAAATTAAAACATTGATAAGTTATTTTCTAGCTTATTTTTTTATGGCATAGCTAAATATTAGAAAATATTTTCCAACTTATTTTCTATGATACTTTCAAACATAAAAAAAAATCACTTTCCATATAAACTACTTTCTAGCAAACAAATTAATAAGGAAAAACACATTTTTGAAAATCAAGTTTAATTTTTCTTTGACTAGAAAGTGTTTTTAATTGATAAATTTTATTAATGGTAAACAAAAAAATAAATTAGAAACTGATTTTTATAAACTTTTTTCCATAAAAAAAAGAAGTCCTAGGACCCATTTCACCATAATTGATAAAGAACGCTCTATTTTTTTTAAATAGAAAGATAAAATATAAAAACTTTCATTCAAATGAAACAAAACCGGAGATGAAACCAAAAGAAAAAAAAAACAAAGTCAGATCCAAAAACACATAAAATTAATTTTGAATTTATTAAAAAGAACAAGGAAAAGGAAGTGAATTTAAAAGGGAGGACGACGGTGAAAGATTCACCAGGCTACCATGGTTTTTTCTTTTAAGAAACAAGATAAAGATGGCTAATTCATTATGTACGAGTACATGGTTTCTTCTTCTTCAAGGCACCGATGCTTTTTAGGAAATCATGGAAATTATTTCTCTCCATAATTGACTAGCTCATCAATTTCAGATACAGATAGGTCCGTGTGATGTTTATACAAGTACTAGCAACAGGTCTTTTCTTTTAGCAAATGAAATTAACTCCGTGCACCAATAGAAGTTCAGTTTGATATTTTCTGGCTTATTGGTCGAGATGTTCTAGGTGGGACTTAGGGTAGATTTTTTTTGCCCTCGCCTGAAATGTGAAAGATCAAGGAAACAAAAGAGAAAAGAAGCGATCGGTGCCTCTTGCAATGGATAATTCAAGGGAGCACTAACACAGTGAGGGAGAAAAGAAGGGCTGAAGGGAAGAGGATTGGAAACAAGATCTAAAGTGGAAAAAATGTTAAACTCAAAAAGAATGTGAAAGATCGCATTCATTGGGCGATTATTATCCATCCCTCCTTGCCCAAGACCATGTCCATCATCTCTTTACAAACGACAGTCAAGCCTGATCTCTAACCATCCATCATTTTGAGTTATTTTCCGCAGCAGACCATGCTTGATATCAAAGTTGAGAGTTTGATGTTGATTTTGAATTTCATCCACGCCACCTTCAATTCTGGAGCAGTCATATGGAGCAGGGCAAGAAGATACATTGGACATCGAGAAGTATTCAAGTCTTGCTGGTTTTGCCTTGTCACATCTCTCAAAGCCATTAGCAACATAATATGTTTGCAACCCCATGGCAGGAACAGAAGCTTTCCAGAGGACACTATGCCTTCCAGTAAAAGTTTTGCTTTTATCTTGCTGCTATTCAGAGGACGCTTGACTTCGAACACAAGTCCAGTTTGAATCCAGAATAGTAACATCTGGCATGTTAACAATAGGCATCGCAATTTCTTCTCTACTTTGCTCCAACGGATTAGAAAACTCAACATATTGTGAGGTTCCTTCGCGAGCATTGATTGCCTTAAACTCTGGTTGGACATCATATTTAGACCTCACCTGTTCTGACTCAAACTGGGATGGGTTACGGTCAGATTTATCATGGCGAATACCAAGAAGTACTTCAATAGCTTTGGACATGAAAATTTGCAAGCCCTGTAAACAATTATGCATTCGAGTTCCGTAGTCCCAAATAACATGATACTTAGCAGTGCCAGTTACCCCGTCCTGATGTTGGAAAAGAACTAAATTCCCCATTGCAGTAGTCATCTTGTAGGCAAAGCCTGTGGGCAATTTTTCACGTTGTGCTCTCTGGCAATAAGTACGCCACGAAGCCATCATTATCTCGACAGCACGAAGTCTTTGCTCTAGTACCCGATCAACAGCCTTAAAGAAAGGCCTTGAGATGTAATAGCCACTCCAATAGTCCTGTTGCCTATCAGCATAAGTAAAGAAGTCACCTGATAAAGATGGAAAATCCCCAACCTGATCAGAGCCAACCTCTACAGGAAGAGAATAATTTATCCTGTCAGACTTTCCACGAAGAGTTCGGAAGTACTCATCCAAAGTACCAAATTGTGCCCCTGCATTTAAACTCGGATTAGAGTTGACGTAATCAAATAACATTCGGTAATTCTGAAACTGAGCCTCTGCTTCATCAATACTGATGTAACAGAAATCATCACCAAGAGGAACAAGGAGAGTATTAGTCCGGTACAGAGTTAATTTCTTCCTGTATTGATCCAGTAGCTTTAGTGCTCTCTCCTGAATATTTTCCACTGGATGTTTGCCCCATGGACACAGTTCATAATTAAAGCCATGCATTCGAGCAAAATCAGTTTCACAACAAATAGCGGGCTCGGTCCACAAGTATGAGAAATATCACAGGAATAGAAGGGCATTATGTATATTAAAATATCAGTACTTCCCTCAGCATGCTCATTTGGATCTTCAAAGTCATCCCCACGAGGATCTACAATGCCTACTTGATCTCCATACTCCTCACATTCATCATCAACACCATACTCATCTTACATAGACTAAGCAGTCGTACTGGAGGTTGTTGTAAGTGTAACAGTTGAAGCAGGGACACTGAGTAAAGGCGCAGAACTATCAACTGGTTGAGTTTGCGATTTTGAAGTAGAAGCCGGGGATATACTGGACAATGAAAATCCAGTAAACGAACAAGTACTAGTAGTCCCTGAAGAAGTCATCACACTAGTTGTAGCAGAAGCAAAATCCGAAAACGAAAACAATGCAGAGCCAGTAGAAACAGCAGCAACACCTGTCCCAGCTGCAGTTCCTGAAGTCACACCGAATGCAGGCAAACTCAACCCCGAAGTAGTATTGCTAGTACTGGTAGAAGTAACTGCAGTAGCACCACTAGCTGGAGCAGAAGCATGTGTATTAGTTAGTGTGGAAAACAACGGCGATACAGTTGTGGATTTCGCTGATGAAGAAGAAGCTGCATTGCCATATAATGAAGGTTGTGAAGGTGCTAATGACTGCGTCCCAAACGAAAAAGAATTTGGTGTTGAAGGGGTTGATGTGGATGCGATAGCAGTGGTACTAACAATAGTTGGCGTTGAAGCTGGGGTGGTTTTTGGGAAAGAAAATCCAGTACATCAGAAGATTGGAGTAGAGCTTGCATTAAGGAAAAGAAGATCAAGAACCAAACAAATTAGTAGTGGTGCTGGTGGTTGAAGCAGTAGATGATCCTCCTAATTCCAGAGTGCTTGTGACAGACAGCAAATTATTTTACGTGTAAAAGAGCAAGTGCATCTCATCGTACTGCAATCTCCTCAATAAATAAACGGTTCGCTTGCCAACCCGACGAAGGCGACGATATGGTTGAGGAAAGTAACCGAGATTTTATAGTGGTGTGCTAAAGGAACTTTTCAAAAGTTCTCCAGCTTTCCAGTTTCCCTTTTCAACTGCTTCGCCTGCAATCTAAATCAAGAAATTACGGTAACATTTCTTCGTGCTTCGTTTCAAGGTATTGCAGAAAACTGGTTGCTCGTCAAGAGCCTCAAATCTTTGATGATCCTTGGATCACAAGATCTTGTAGCCCATCTCTTGAAGCCTGGATGGATGTGTTGGGCCCGTTGGTAACGAATAGCCCATAATTCTTGAGGATGTTTAAGGCCCAGTTATTACTTGACCTTGACAGAACGTATTTTAGTAATGCTCTCAAGAAAAAAAATATAAACAATCACAAGGGAGGATGTCGACCTTGACATGGTCTGCTAGCGACTCGAGATGAGTTTCTTGCAATCCTTCCTTTTTATCAACATCAACAGTAATAGTATTAATAATGGACCGACCGCCAGTGCCATCGAATCTTTTATATAAAAAACAAATGTTGATAACAGTAAATAAATCTAAATTGAGTGCCAAGACGAAGTAGCCCAAAATTAGGACTAATTAAATTGTAGTTCATCCGTTTATTTGACGAAATGCTATGATTTCCGAGCACAGTTTGGTGACATTTTTCCAAAGGACATATTAAGAGCATTCTTATAATTGGTTTATAAAGCTTGTAGGTTGTATTTAATTTATTAACTTAACATTCCTATCTGTTCTCTACAAGTAGATTATAGATTCTGAGTTTTATTTTTTCTTTATCTTTTCTTGAGAGATATTGAAAGAAAAAAAATGCAAGGCAAGTGAAAAAAAAAAAAAAATCAAAGATAACATGAATAAATAGAGCACCATATGCATAACATAGGCTGAACACTATCGCTCGATTGAAGGCCTGTTTAAGATTGTGGTAATGATGGGTGTTCAAAGTGTTTTTTGCTTAGAAATACATTAAAATAATTTTTTTTATTTTTTAAAATTATTTTTGACATCAATACATCAAAACGATTAAAAAACATAAAAAAAATTCATTTTAAACAAACAAAAAAAATCAAAATTTTTAAAAACGTAGTTCGCACTGTGTTTCCGAACACTCCCTTGACCCAAGCTTAATACAAGCACGGATCCCGTTCCATTCCAAAAGAAAAATTACTATTATTTGATCAAGTTCTTGTGCACAAAACTTCTATTGATTGATGCGTCATTAATATTTATTTATTTAATTAATTTTTTTTTAAATCATGTTGATAAAATCTTTTCATCTATTTATATTATGGATTTTAATAGTGTTTTGAGTTAAATTTTCTATGATTTTTAGCTGCTTTTGTGATTTTTTTCCTACCCTTTTATTTTTCTACTCTTATTTTTGTTTTGATTTTTTGGTTGTTGTTGGGTTTTTTTATATTATCCTTTTTTTATTCTCCCTTGTTTTAACGGACGGGTGGGTTGGTGTTGTGGGTATTTTAAACAATTATCTTAATTATGTATCTAATAAATTGGGGGAGAAAATATGCAAAATCATGTTAGAATGTTAACTTTCTTTTGTTGTCCCTTAGAGAGTTGAGGTATCAAGAAGGCTTTGCAGAGAGGTGAGAAAAGACACATTGATGGTTCATAAAGTAACGACGAGGATGATGCTTCATTATAAAAAAGAAAGGAATGAAAAAGTGTTCATTTCTTTCGGACTCATCTTTCTTTTTCTTTGTCTCTTTATTGATTAAAGGAGGAGGGTAGTGATTAATAATTTGAAAAAAACTTGCTATTGGAGGATCCTATAAAATGGCTACAATTATAAAACTATCAAAATCTATAAGCATCATCCTACTTCTACTACTACTATTACTATTATTTTTTTTATTTACGTGGGTGTCTGGGCCAGCTTACGCGTACCACGACTAATCCCACGGCTCACTGAACACCCTGCAAACCCAGTGGGCATGTAAAGCACCGCGGGGGTGACAGGCGTGCACATGAGGGCTCGAACTCAGGAGCAGCGGAAGAAGACAAGCCCCTCCCACCGCCAGGCCAAGACCCTCAGTGCATACTAGTACTACTACTATTATTATTAGTCATAGCTTTGTGTATCAAATGATAAATTTTTTATATAAAAATCGATCGTTTTGGTGATTTAAATCTTCCATAACAACAACCTTTTCTCTCTAAGTTAGATTTAATGACCCCCTCTCTTTTTTTTCACCAAAAATAAACTAAAAATTAAAAAAAAATAAAGTTTTGTATTAAAATATCATTTTAAATATTATAGGGATCGTTCACCTAATACCTTTAAAAGATAGGATGAAAATGAATTTTCCAAGAAAATTCTAAAGAATCACCTTGTTACACGTGTGTTTCACTTCAGTCCTTTAACTTTCAATTAGACCCTCACAACCAAACAAACATGTAATTAGGTTTCAATTTGAGCTTAATTGTGCAAAATATAAGATTAAGTTGCATAATTTAATTAATATTTATCGGATAGATAACTGCTTTGTATCTGGCACACCGCAATCTCTATTCTCTACCGGTGGCGAGGCCACCACTATCACCCCCTGATTGGTCCCGGATTGCAAGCCATCATGTGCATTAGACCTGATGACATCAATGTGTGTAGGAAGTACCTAATGCGTGCTATTTGAAGGTTATTTGTTTTCTTTACTTATTTTTTTTATTTTGATTGTTAATATATTAAAATATTTTTTTTTAATATTAATTCATTATAATAATATAAAAAATATATTAATTTAAAATAACGGCAACACTACAAAAACAAACACCGCCCCCCAGATACATCGTTGAGACTTAATTTCTCCGGCGAGAAACAAACATTGACTGGAAAGAAAATGGCAAAAAGAAATTAAGCTAAAAAATAAACAAAATGGATCATTTAGTGAAGTTTTGGATAATCCCACGAGGTTCCGTGGCCTTAGCAGCAGGAGCCGGTTCCACACTTGGCGATGGGGTGACTGGCTGTCCCAGAAGTTCAGCTGGCAAATCAGGTATTCCCTTCAAATAGAAAGTGTAAAACAACTTGAACGGAAACACAAGTTGCTGCAATTTGACCTGTCCATACACACCCTCAAAGATCCCAGACCCACCAGTCACAGCTAGGTAGGTATCCTCATAGGTCAGGTATGCTCCTTGTACTGATATGTGACCATAATCACCAAAGTAGAAGCTGTATGTTGCCTCATATCTATCACCTTTCTTTTCTGGCACATTTTGGATTAGTACACAGAGACCAGAAGTTATGCCTAGCCGTTTCTGTAAGTCTCCAGAGTAAAGCTTGTTGGAGAAAGGCACAAGGTCACCGAGAGAGTTTTGGGGTTTTTGACTCAGTTTTAAAAAGGCTGGGCTGCCTCTGTCTCGCTCGTTGATTTCATACACATTCAGCTCTTGAACTTTAGCTAAAAAAGAGAAAATCACTTCATCAATCAAGTAATATAAACAAGATCATTATTTTTAAAGCGAATTATATTGTTTAAGTAGTTTAACTTACTTGGTTTTGGAGATACTGGAGGGGACCTAGGCTTCTTGTTGAAGAAGAAAGCTCTGGTGGTGAAGTCCCCGGAGCTTCTTTTTGTTGAGAAATGATCTTGATCACGATTTGCTTTGGAGAGTTTGAGGTGTTGAATTGCAAAGCCTTGTGAGTGAGTGAAACCCAATTGTTGTTGGGATTGGAAGAGAGATTGGGATCTTGGGTTAGAGAGTTTGAGAGAAGAGACTGGCTTGAGAGAGCTGGTAGAGGCCATTGATGATGCCGGTGACGATAGAAAGATAGATAGAGGAGAGAGTGCCAAGAATCAAGGTGGGCAGCTCAAACTATGTAGAAATGGTACATAGAGAGAAGATTTTTCAAATATTTCATGTCGAACACGTGGGGATTTTATTTTTATTTTTATTTTTTTCGTGGAAAGTGGAGAAGTGGAGCTGGGCCGCATGTGAACGATCGTCATGTGGAAAGATCAAAATCATTTAATTAAATTTCGTGGAGGGTGCCTCTCATTTGGCCTATGGTAGCAATAAACTTGCAAGCAGCTCATTTCTATGAACATGGTCGGTTGGTAGCTTGGATGGAGCTTCCTCTTCCCTCTACAAGAACAAGACAGTCGTTTAGTAATTCCATTAATGGCTTCAAAAAAAATAAAAACAATAAGCAATTTCAGAGCTTATAAAAACCATTCCAGATGAGGTATCTAATGCTATCTTTAGTGCTTCATTTCCTCAAGAGAATATACCAATGGGATCCTTAGTTACAAAACACCCACTTGCAAATTGGTGCATGTCCACCCCATTAGTGCACAAGAAGAGCTAGGGTTAATTCATTGACTATTCACCCACCCAGATTCAGGCATCACGGATTCCACACGAGGCAGGTAGGTGTTTCCAGGAAGTTACGGGTCAACACAATCGGACGGAGTAAAAAACGTGAAAGAAGTCTCTATTCCATGTCCTAGTCAATTAAATAAAATAAACTCCACTCCCCTGTCCAAAAGAAAACAACTATCGTGCTTGTCTCTAGTAGAGACTCGTGCGCCGTCTCAGAGACTAAGGTTCGAGAGAAATCAACATAGATAGATAGCATAAGCCTCAACAACAGTATAAATACCTGGACCTACAATCATAGTTGGCCCAGAACTAATTAAAATAAATACACAGGAAAAAAAAAAACAACCATGCTTGTCTTGTGACACTTGTCATCGAAAAAATCTTCCTTGCCTTATAAGTTTTTGGTTCGACCCTGAGGGCAAATCCTATATTCAGACAGTTTAACTTTTAAGAATACATCCCCACCTGTTCCTTGCCACAATAATGACATCGGCAAATGCTGGCCGTCATCGACTCAATAGATTCGAATCTAACCAGCATGCCCCATGATCAGATCAAATGGAGGGACGGCAGGCAACGAATGAAGTGAACTAAAGACGAGACCATATATCCTACTATAGTTTGAACTACAAAGAAAAAGTACACGAACGTAGAATCAGAATTACCTAAATCAATGATATAGTTGCCAAAAATAGAAGAAGAAGAAGAAGAAGAAGAGGTCATTCAAGAATAGTATAAGCATGTCTTAGGTATAGCAGAACTTGTCCAGCAGCCATTAATGGAAGTCTGATTTCTTCTATCTACTTTCCTAATCCATAAACTATAACCTGACTCGCATTGTTTGCCTAGTCCTTAGGAATTGAACCTCTCAAATCAAGATTTGCTTCTTTACCAATCTAGAATGATTAAATTTCAAGCATTTGAGGAACCCACATGTATAAAACCAGAATTGGATCCTACAGCATCTACTTCAAAAAATGTGAGGGAAAGATATTGGGGCCGAAAATATAATAAATTACAATGATTTAACACTTTGTCAAAATTTCCGCACCAGTTCTAGTAATTAAAATGGTATGCTCAAATTGTGCTGCAGGACTACCATCAGCTGTCAAAGTTGTCCAGTTGTCAGGCCACGTTATGCACTCAGTGCTTCCTATTGTAAGTATTGGTTCTGTAGAAAAAGGTTTAAAATGAGAGGCATAAAGGTGGTATGAAACAAAATAACAGTTGTTCAGCATTATACTTGTTTTTCCCCCCTTCAATGAAAAGAAATGTATCTGATTAGCATGGACACAAGGAATTTCTCTAATTATAGAACAGCGCAAGGTTTAATTAAAATGTCCTGACAATTTCATTTTGTTCACAAAATCACGGAAGATGCCAAATATACTCTATTTTCAGCTAGAAAACACTGATAAGGGTAGGATCGTGAAATGTGTACTGCTATATGATAATTGTGCGGTAGCTAGATTAGTAATGTCACTCTGGGTCCTCCTTGATGCAAACACAGCATGGTTCAGCGCAAGGAAATTGTGTACGACAAGTAAAAAGCATATTTGAAATGCACTACAGAATGTGTAGCAGATCAAACTAAAGGAAACAAGAAATAATAATGGATATGTGAAAAACTAAAGCAAGGATTACAGATTACAGTTGTCAAATAAAGGCAAACAACTCTGGAAATTTAGAAAATGAACTCACCAATGGTAAAAGTTTCACCTTCAACCATGATGCCAGGCCTGTCATTGCCTGACAGACAATTAGACAAAATTAGCAAATTTTTTAGGATGAATGTTCAACAGCATGTGAAAAAGATTTTTAATGAAACTACACAAGGAAGCTTTGTAGACAAAAAAATCAGTCCATCTTTGACTTGAACAAAGATGATGCATTTGAAGGCATTCCATTTGTTTATCCTTGAATAATAACAGGTCCATAAAAATATTTCCACTTTTTTAAACATTGGAAAATTAAAACGGATTATCAGTAGGGAAAATGAAACAAAAAAGGGATAGGCCTAAATAGTTCAGATAAGGCTTAGCTGAATTGATTTGAGTTTGTTGTTTGATATTCAACTGGCAAAAGAATTGACAGAAATTAGCCCAAAAGCAAGGATGATATACTGCTACTATGCCCATGAGCCACAAGGCCTCTTGAGTTATTAGTGCAAAGCACAGCGCAGAGAAACAGACCGGACCATATACAAAATGTTTCAACTTCACCTCCTTGAAACTTAAAAAAAATGGACAAAAAAAGCAGAACAGTAAAATATTTTTGTCAAAAGATACTTACGATTATGTAGTATTAATGGTTCAGAATGAAATACAGTCCCTACACCATGTCCAACAAAACGCTCCACCACACCATAACCATATTTTTCAGCATGCTCACTGAGACAATCATCCAAGTGTGTAATGTTATAAAAAGTTTAAGTCGCCATCAAATAACAAATACACAAGAATGAAGTTTTTATCCTCACCACAAATCCATCAAGTTCAGGTGATATTTTAGCAAATACAATCATGAAAAATCCGTTACTATACAATTAACTATAGATAAAAATATAATTGATAAATGAATTGATCAGACAGTAACTTCACAAGTTTTGTGTTTTTCATAAATTTTCCATAAAACTTTCCATAAATAAACCAATTACCATTGATCAGTCCACAACCAACCACAACACTTGGTAACAAATCATCCGATCTGTAGAAAGTAGGTTTAGGTAATCCAATTGCTTAACTCATAATCATATAAATTATCTAGGAAGATAAACAAAAGAAATGATGATTAATTACTATGAAAAGCTGTCATCAAATGAATTGTAGCTCCATTGTGAATGGTTTGTCTCTAATCCAGTTCTCTCTCCCTTTTATGTTTCAACTGGTTTTCCAAATTATACCTACAGTTATATCAGCTACTTGAGAGATCTACTCTATCCAGTGGAATTTTTTTCAAAAATGATCCTCAAGTCTAGTTTGCTTTAAGGTAACAGAAACTTAGTTCTATTCTTTTTAAGCAAAAGAACTAGGTTCAACCTTGTTAAAAGAATTAACTGAACTCAACCCTTCAAAAGAGGTTGCGTTTGGTTGGTGATTTGTTATACATATACAAGAATATGACTGCATTGAATTCCACTCATGTACTAGTAATTTTACTAGATAGATAAACATCAGAAATTTTCTGGGAAATAGGAAATGAAATAATATTGAAAAATTAAAAGTAATGAAAATAGTGCACAATAAATAACTAATAATCAATCAGGTTTAAAAAATGCTAATGACCTGTAAACTATTGCTATTTTATGTGAGTACCAAACTGTGAGAATGAATATCACACCATGATTCTAATATAGTAAGCCAGCACAGTAAAATTGTTCTCTTCCCATTCCAACCAAAAAAGGAAAAACAGCCACAATACCTAATTCTCTTTCCGATTTTCTTGAAACTAGCACCATCTTTACATAGAGCTATCCCTCTTTCCAAACACTCCTCAGTCACCTGCAGCAAGAGGTATAAATGAGGTCAATGCCTGAATAACATTTCTGGTGAATGCAAAACAGAAAAAAGGACTCAAATATCTATTATATCATCAATATAGAGGGATATGCAGGTTTCTTTGACAAAAATTGGCAAAGCAGGAATCAGTTGCCGAAGTACAACTTCATCGATTAATTAAAGATTGTCAAATAGTCATGGCTCCAATCTGCAAAGCTATCAACAAAGAGAAATAGCTGTTATTATTACTTGTACAAAATATAACTCACCTTCACGAGACGCATAAGAGCATCATTGACATTCCCACACAGAAATGTTTTTGAAGTGTCTCCATGATAGCCCTAGCAGGCAAAGGGAGACATATTATGTATAAGGAACCACCCAAGTTAATGATAAAATGGTGAATCAGGAACTTACATTTAAGTAGACCGTCACATCAATATTTATTATGTCACCATCCTGCACAGAAACAAATGTTTAGAAATGATCCACATGCATGTTAAACAAGCAGCAACAAACAGACCTGCAGCTGACGAGAGTCAGGTATTCCATGACACATGCACTCGTTAACTGATGTACACACACTCTTTGGGAATCCTCCATAACCAAGAGGTGAAGGATAAGCACCAGCATCAATGATCATCTGGTGCACTGCTTTGTCAATCTCATTTGTTGTCACTGATGGCTGATTGAGATAAAGAAACAAGTAAAGGCCGTATCAAAAGCATATAATCTTACAAATCTCTGGTATCAAATGCCACTAAGTATAAACATACCCAAAGGGTAATACACACACACACAGAGAGTGATAAATAGAGAAAAAAAAACAGAAAACATCCTCCTCCAAAATCATAAGAAAAAAAGAACCAATTTCGTAAAGAAATGTCAGGGGAAAATGAGAGCTTTTATCTCCTTTTTCCAGTTCTATTCTACCTTAAGAGCATAATTTCAATGCACGAAAGTTGAAGAGAATTTCTGTTCACAGGAACATGAAAACCTCAAAGGTGTTCAAGGGGCAGCGAGTTGAAAGGTCAAAATACTGGCCTGTCCTTAATAAGATAACCACACAATAATATCATAGGATTAATATACATACCGGCCTGTCCTTAATAAGATAACCACACAAAATACTGGCCTGTCCTTAATAAGCTCAAATTTGGAAAGTGGCAGATTGCATAAGTGTTAGCATTCCTAAGCAGGCATAAAAGTCATTTGCAATGAATTCTGATCAAAGCATGCTCATGCATAACACCTAGATAACAAGTCAATTAACAACTGACCACGACGTCAAGCAAAGGCTTTGACTGTTTAATGACTGTTAAAGAAATTTGTTATCATTAATTGACAGATAAACATTTGTTTTCCAGAAAATTATTTAACCAACGTGACAAGCATATGAAAACCAGAATCACCCTGCAGTTGACACAAACACTTCAGAAATGCTAAAAGATTGGAATTTGAAGTCAGGAAAATTAACTAAAATTCAAAAAAGTAAGAAATGGGACATTTTGCTTTGCTAAAAATTCCAGCTTTGCATCGTTGAAAGTGTTCACTAGCATATACAATGGCTTCTATCCCGTGAGAAATTTGTTTAACATTTGCTTGACTAACTATCAAAACATAGACTTGAACATTACTAGATAAAGGACCAAAACCTTAACATAAAACACCAAATCATTCAAAGTCAACAAGAACAAAAAAGTATAGGCATCTAAACAGAACAAAAACATAAAACATAAGGGAGCTCCTACTTACCCTAACCAATTTGCCAGCATTATCCAAAACGCGAGCAGCAAGCTCGCAGGCTGCCCTCATTTTAACAATCCCTTCAGAGTCATGAATCTGATGCTCACTAGAAATATCTGGCAACTCATTTGAACCTAAATATGGAGGCTTTGGAATATCATCGGGCACTGGCAACCTTGGCGATACTCTCCCCCGCCTCAATGGTGGCCTTTTTCTAAACTTAACCGTCTTTTGAAGCTCTCGTTCTCTACAAAAATTAAAGAACACGCAGCCAAACCAATCAAGAAAGTAAGCAAGTAACCATAACACAATCATCACTTCAAATTTCAAGAGGCGTACCTCCTGATTCTCATGCCCTCTTCTAGAGGTGAAACTCTCTTTGACAATACGACGAGTCGTTTACGATACTGTGCATTTTTTCCTGGATTTAGTAATTTGAAAGCATTTAGGAGGAGGACTACATTTTTGTGGAGTGAATTTAGTTAAAAAGAGTCAAAAGTTTGAGAATTTTACCAGTTGGAGGAGAAAAGGAAACTGGGGTCACGCTGAAAAGAGCTGACTTTGACCATGATGATGATGAGGAGGAGGAGGAGGAAAGTTGCAGAGGAGGAGGAGGGGAAGACATTGAAGCAGCAAAACCCATTTTTCTCTCCAGCAGACAACGAGAGTGGAAAGAAAGAAACGAGGATAAACCAGAGAGAGAGAGAGAGAGCGGGGCCGGTTTATGGATTAATGGGTCCGATGGTTCGGCATCTGACCCATTTTAGTATGGTCTGGGCCAGTTGTGGGTCTTTGTTATAAGGCCAATATTGTGATATTTGGACACTCCTTGACCTTCAAAATGTGTGATGGCAAATGCGTTGAAATTTCACTTGGGAGCACTTGACACATCCGTTTTCTTCTTTTATTTTGTTGGTACAATTCCATGCTGCTCACTTTACCAAGAACACTAGCCAGGCCAACAAAAGTGGAAGTATGCTTCTTCTTTTTTATTTGGGTTTGGCATGAAATACGAGAAATTTCTTGAACGAGTTTCTATGCTACCGAGAATAGAAACACAAGTCAAGAAAACGAGCTTGTCCTTTAATGTTATTGGAGAATGTTCTAGGAAGCTTTTAACAGCATGGCATCAAATTACCGAGAATGTTCTTTGGCTTTTAAGTTTTATGATGAAGTCCTGGGAGGGTTCCAAGAACACAACGATATCACAATCAAATATTTATCGTAGAAATCAGTGCAGCAGGTATATGCCCAAAAAAAACAACAACAAGAAGAAAGACCATTCGGAGATAAATCAAATTAGGATAACCAAACCTTTTTTTTTTTTCAATCGTGGCAAAACCATATTGTGGAAAGACATGTTTCAACACCCATATGTAAATTGGCCAAAAAGAAGTTGAATTTCTCAAGTAGATTTGGTAGTGACAAGACGGTCTTGGGTGTTTGGCTCTGCATTTCCATACCTGAAAGAAAAGTAAAAGAAGAAAAGTGAACCCGTTAGGCATGGGGTGGAAAATCTATGGTTGCCCTGATAGCATATGGGGGGGTGCCGCTTTGTCAAGTTGATTTACATGGCCGAGCCACCAAGCTCAGGGCAAATGGTAAGAGACTTGCCCTGGCCTCCAAGTATACACACGGGAGATTCAGGACAGGGAGATGTTAGGTTCAAGTCTCACTTCCAAATAATTTCTGAATTTTTAATTTTTGTATATATATGTATGACTAGATATGCAATCTCTTCTTTAAAAAAAATATATACATATGGACTCTTGTTAATTCAGAGGTTAATTGCTAATTGCTCTATGCTGTGTTGGATGCGGTGAATGGACTGACTTTTCTTCAACTCAAAAACTTACGAAGCATGCTACAGGGAGAATTCCGCATAGTTGCGGGCAGTCCAGCTCACATTTCTTTTTGTTTAGTCGGTCCAATATTTATATCCAACCATTTTAATTTCAAGTCTGATTACAATTTTATACGAGTTACTTTGACTGTTGATTTAGGAATCGATGTGATTTGGTACATTTAACAAGGATCTATGAGTATCTTGCTAATTATAAATTAAAAAAAATGGATTATATCATAGAGCTAATTAATTTGGCAAGAATTTGTAATCATATTCACATATTTTTGGAACGTGGCTAGGAAGAAAATGCTGGGAAAATTAACTGTGTCAGAGGAAACTGCAAACAGATTAGCATATCTCCTTAACAACTAGAAGACTTGGAATCAAATCTGTGAGTATCTGGAAACCCATAATTAAGTGATGGAAATGTCAATGATCTTGTGTGGTTTGGAGGGTGCCATGGATAATTGTACAGTGTCACGCTTATTTCTTTGAAAATCCCAGCTTTGACTACCATATTGTTTGTTGACAATAGCTCATGGTTTGACATTTTTCCATTAGATTAGCAACGTCAAAGCTCTTATTTAATTGGCAGTGACCTTTAGGCCACCGGTATAGGCCAGTATCGAGCGGATTTAGCTGCCATCTACCACCAGGGTTTAACGTGTAATGAGAAGATTAATATGCTAAGATCAGGGCAAACATCGAGATTTGAAAAGAACTGCAACTAGCTTGTTTATTGAAAGGAAAGAAAGAAAATTTGACTGTGAAATCAAGATTCAGCTGGTCCAGAAAACCTACATTATTATTATTTTTTTCCCTTTGATTTATAGCAAAACTCCATGAAAGGAGCACTTCCTCAAGCTCCCGCACACACTGGATAGGTGGGTCTCTCCAGGGTGTCTGTATCTGCATAGAAAGTAAAAGTTAGTCTATTCTTATTAAATCAATTGTGTTTGAAATATCCGACCCTGTCTTAAAATCCTGGAGCTGTTTCTATTTCTATATATGTATAGTCATTCTGGAAGAAATATCTCAAGAACAACACCGGCCTTCGAATTTCTCTGAAGACACTTGTTAACTATATAAGAAGCTACATAGACCAAGGCCTGTAATGAACGTGAAACCAGCTTCAAATCATTTTTCAAACTAAATAACCATCACCTCAAAAATTAACTTTTCCTGTGGATTGCTTTCAAAAGTAAAAGGTTTTCCCACTTGCCAGCTTAGACCTTGTCCTTCCTGGGCAAAATCAAAGATGAGCTGTCTTCTATTTGTGCCACAAATATCCATCATTTTCATGTGCCACAAAGGTAGGCTGGAAGTGTGTATGAACATGTAATGGGATTAGGGGCCAAGTTAAAACACTTATAAATCGAGACAAGATTTTATAGTGATAATCAGCCAATTAGCCTGAGCTTGTTTTAGGACAAAGGTGCCATCCATACCTAATCTCTATATATCTCATATCTCATCATGAAGCATGAGATTATTTTGTCAACACGGAAAATATATTTTAGGAAAGCAACACCACCAGAAAAGCCAACAGAAGCCATAATGCTGCATAACAAACAAACATTGAAATATTAAAGAACAGTTCAAAAGGCGTAAACAAATTGACAGTCATCCATTTCTTGTTTTCCTTTTTCTTTCGTTATACTTTGTTGCACCTAATTTCAAGCTTTCTTCAGCCTTTTGTCTTGTAACAAAATAATATACAATTACCCTTTTGCGCAACTTGCAGCAGCTACACCTCCACCTCCTGAAACCCCACCCTCCCTACACCTTCCTAAAATTCACAAATTGCCAAGAAAAAAGCAGAGAAAAACATGGACAAAAACCAAAACACTGAAAACAAAATGTTACAAAGCTCCAATGATCCTTTGTTTCTTGCTATACTGATGATCTAACGACAAAAGCTCCATTTCTCTCACTGATCTCTTCCCATTACACCCATTTTCCATCCCAGGTACGTTAAAGATGTTGACCCCAAACAACCTCACCATCTGAATCGGTTGAACCGGCTGGACCTGGTTGGACCCGCTTCTTGCTTTCCAATCAATGTAAAGCTGCTTATCTGGCCCTGTTGATCTTTGAAAGCAAACAATGTCACCAGCTTTCAAGCTCTTTTCTTTAACAAATCGGCTCCACCCTTTGGTCAAAACATAACTCTGGCTACTATTCCAATAAGAATAACGAAACCTCCACACTTTACCACTCATATCTTCCAGGTTAAGCAACACACCCTTAGTACTACAGCTTGATGTACTCTGCAAAGGAAAATGCTTTTCTGCATGTTGTTTTGGTATGACAAGCCGATTCAATTTCCCAACGTCACTTGGAGTCACAGCTTTCTCGAAAAGCTGTTCACGCGCTTTCAACACCCGGCCACAACCATGGTCATAACTATTACTCCCATAGTTTGCTGTATTCTTGTATTGCTTCCCATTTACCCCATTGTTACTCCTTTGGTTCCTTTTGCTTTGCTCTAGCTCATCGCTGTACGTATGTTTCCTTAACATGTCAACGATTTCAGCTTTTGAATGAGTGATCAGAAAAGCAGCCTCTATCTCATCATCTTCAGTTTCATTAACCTGTTTGAAGTTAGTCACGGCATCCCTTCCACGAAACCTTTGCGCAGCGGTATCATAGGCTCTCGCTGCTTCATCTTCTTCATTGAATGTCCCAAGCCACACACGCTGGTGCTTCTCGTAAATCTGTGCACCCCAGCGACCATTTGGTTGGGGGACAACCCCTTTGTATTTAGAGGAAGGGAGCTTTCTTGATTCGGCTTCGACACCTAATTCCAAATCAAGAATCACACTATTGCCGCTCCCAACACGGCAAAGTGACTCAGGTGGTGATTTTGTTGTGGTAGCTGGAGGTGGAGAAGGGGTGAGGGAGGTTGGTGTGATGGATATGGAGTTATCAGTACTACTAGTTGTGCTCTCATCTACGCAGCTTCCATCCATTTCTTTTCTTTTTGTTGTTGTTGTTGTTGTAAAGAGAGAGGAGCAAGAAAGACAGAGACAGAGAGGGATGAGGTGTTTTTGTTGACTAGAACTAGAGTTATGATTTGGGTTGTGTTTGAGGATTTGAGAATATATATAGAGAGAGGGTAGAGGTGTTGGGTAAAGTTTTGGGATTTTAATTTTAATTTTGATTTTTGATTTTTGGTTTTATGGGTTAAATTAAGAAATACGGGGTGGGGTGCACTGTGTAGTCTTGGGGAGAGATGGGGACGTGGGTGAGGTGGGTCAACCCAAGGAGGAGATGGTAAGGAACTAGGAAGATTCATGGAGTTAGGGTCGTAGTATGTGTGTGTGTGTGTGTGGGGTGGGGCCCTTGCCAACAAGTTGATCGGGTTCACATGATTGTGGACCGTGTTTTTAGTTATGTTCATCCCCCCTGAGCCTTGCTGCTACTGCTGACTACCAAGCATGGTCTCCTCTTCCTTGTTTTAACTTGTTTTCTTCTCATGTACACTTCATAGTTCATATCTTATCCCATCCGTTTGCATTGCAATCTAAACGGGGCGGTCAAATCTTGAAAAAAAAAAAATTGTTTAAACTTAATTTTGTTTAAATGGTTTTTTTTTAATTAATATGGGTGTCCGGGTCAGTTTGCGCGTACCTCGACTAATTCCCCGGGCCCTGAAATTAACGATCACGTAAGTTTCCAGTGGCCCTGAGAGGACTCGAACTCGTAACTATTGAGGAGCAAACTCAAGGCCTGACTCGAACTCTTTTAATGGTTTTTTTATTAACGTAAGTGTCCGGGTCAGCTTACACGCACCTCGACTAATCTCACGGGCCCTGAAGTTAACGACCATGTAAGCCTTCAGTGACCGTGAGGTTTGTGGAACTCGAATTGGTGACCTTTAGGGAGCAAATATAAGACCTGATCAATTGAGTTATACCCTCAGGGTCTTTTTTAATGGTTTTGAATGGTCTTTGATGTGTGTCGATATCAAAAATAATTTTTAAAATATAATAAAAAGATATTATTTTGATGTATTTTTAAACAAAAAATACTTTAAAAAACAATCGATACCATTCCCACAAACATCTTGCTGCTTCCATCGAAATCTTCTCTATTATTTGTTGTTGCTTACCATTAGTTAGAATCCAGTCCAGATAAACATGGAGGGCGAGAAATGAGAAAGGGAAAGGGATAGGGATAGGGTTTCTGTTGGGTTTGGTTTTCTTCCCACTAGGAAGATGGGCAGTGGACCTCGCCAAGATTAATACAACCATTGCTATTCGCTGGTTAGTAGTAGTAAGTTGATGGGGGTGGATAGACATGAGGGACAAAGGCTCACCCAACAAGAAATTCCCGTAAGAGTACACCTGGCTTCATTCGATTCGCCCTCCTACAGCTTCGGTTTGTCTTATTGGCTAGGTTCACCTTAGTATCTCTCAAATCAAAAACCTCCCCTCATTAATATCACCATTCCATTATTTTGCCCAACCAACGCCTGACATTTCCTGTCACCAAGTGGGTTTCCTCTTGATTGTTTTTTACCCTTTACTTGCTTGTTCATGCATTCAGCTCATGGCTCCATGTAACTAATAACATGCAGGCGCCCCCATCCCTTAATCCAGGCCATTGGATCAAGATCCAACGGTCGCAGATAGATTCAATCTCCCAGGGGACCCGGGATTTATTTATTTATTGTGGGCAAGAGAATCTGGTTTAGCACAATTTCTTTTTGCTCCCGTCCCATCGTATAATCAATAATGGAGATAAGCGAATAACATGAGGGGTGAAAGTGATGCTATAATATGGGTATTTTGTACGGACGAACCTCGGTCTCCTGAAGGCCCACATGGCAAGTTGATAAAACCATCTTGGAGTTTTACTATTGGCTACGCTGCTATGGTTTTGTGTCTGAGTGGGTCCCGATTAGAGATTCCACCTGATTTCCTTCATCCACTGATCAAAGGTTAATCAACAGGAAATCATGATAGTACTAGTTTTAATCTTAATTTAACACTGTTCTGTATTATTACTTAAAACAATGTTTTGAGAAAAATCTAACGTACATGTACGGTATTCTTGTGCGGTGATACGGGGAAGCTGTCTTTCTGTTTTATTGCCTCTCCTTACAAGTGGGAACGAGTGAATACAATGCAGGGCTGTCCGTAGAGAGAGAGAGAGAGAGAGTGTTATTGCAATGAACATGAAGTATATGATTTGTAATGTTACCACGCTAGCAAACTACATTTACTTACTGGATTGATCTGGGATCTATGTGGCTGTTATGCCCTTTTCAGCATCTTTTTTTTTTTCCACACCTGCTGAAACAATCAGGGTACTAAACCAAGTACTAGTTTGGTATAGGGCAGCTTTCAAGCATTAAATTAATGTTATTTTATAATTTTGATGTATTTATGTTAAAAATTAAAAAATAATTAGATAAATATGTTTTTAATTAAAAAATAGTTTAAAAAACATTATGTATTATAATAACAAAAACACACTCATAAAACAATGTGAATAATTTAGTTATACAAATTCAAGAGTGCCATTTCTTTCTCTCTTTCTCTTGTTATTTCTGAGGAGTTAATTATTAGAAATTAAGTGATAAATTAATAATTGGATATAGCTCAAAGATAAGAAGAGTATCCTTGTGGTGGTTAGTTGGCATGGCATGCCCGTGATGATATGCAATTATTTTGCTTTGTTTAGACATTGTCAACACGACTAACTAGTTATTGAGACCGAGCAACTTAATAATAAATCAATCCATGATCAATCTCATGAATTTCTTGTACATCGTTCTGGACTCGATTCAGTATATATATGTATTGGAAGACGGGGACTGTTGGTCATGATCTTTCCAATTTAAACATGTGATTCTAAACTAAATTCTTCCCTTTCCACCAGGAGTGTTATAGAATTGTTAGAAGAATTTTCCCTTTCCCTCCCCCTTCTTCTTTTTTTGTCGCATGAAACAGCAAATATTTCCCCGTCCTTCTGTAATCACTAATTTCGGACCTAAATGAAATCATGTTTATATTTTCTTTTAGATTAATATGGATATTCGGGTCAGCTTGCGTGTATCTCAATTAATATTACGGATCCTAAAATTAACGATCATGGAAGCCTTCAAAAACCCTAAGATTTATAAAATTTAAATTAGAAATTTAAAAAAAAAAACCTAAAAACCTAATCCAATTAAGTACACCCCTTAAATTAATCATGATTTTATCTCAATATCACGTTAGAGATAATCTAGCTACCTAAATTAGATTGATGTGCCAACCTGCATGACCACATTAATGACGAGTAAGGTTAAATGCGTGAGCACACGTATAGCTAGGACGTGACAATGAGGCCTCGATATTCATGTCAAGAACTTCAGTTAATATTGCTAATTGTTTTTGTAATTTACCGGATTAGCTTTAGAGAGATCAACCAATGCTATCTAGCTAGCTTCCTGGTATCATTCCACTAAACAATCTGGTAAATGGGTTAAAACACTCTTCAAGGTCTTAACTGCAGCAAAGGTATGATTAGAACATCTTGATTATTGTGTTCCATGAATATATGCTTTCCTCTTCTTAATCATCATCAAATTCATCTGTTTGGTTGCTTTCAATAATGGGCGTGATTTGTCCATCATGATTTTTATCTCTTAAACAGTTGCCCATGCTTATCCTTTTCACTTTCGATCGATAAAACGTCTTCTTTCTTGATAAGAATATATAGTTTTTGTTGCTTTCTTGATGATCAATCTTATGTAAGCCTATTAGAAGTACACTAAATTTTCACCTTTTCTCATTAGAAACAAGCTTAGCCTGTTCTTCTTAGAGATAACACTCTCATTTGTTTAACCCCAAAATGTGTATCACACCCTTGTCATCACAGGGCTAAAAGAGGATCCTGACGACGGAGGAAATTTATTCAGGCGTCAGCAAATCCCAATTGGCCCAGTGCGTGGTATGCCTCAAAAGCAAAAGCATGTGCTCATTTATTTCTACAGCCTTTTCCAATAAAAAATTACGTTTGTGGTTATCTTAAATGAAACATAATATATGTGTGTGTGTGTGTGAATGACATGTTATCACTTTCCCACTCCCTAGGGTTTGTTTCAGTTGGAGATGACTTAATATATGACTTAAGATGTCGACGCCACATCATTCCCACCGACGCCGTGCCATGTCACGTTTATTGAATTAACATTGCAAATAAAGATGGTGCACGTTTGTGATGAAATCACAATACAGGGAATCTTTGATTTGGATGCATCCTTAATCTGCTTTAGGCGATTTAGATTAAGCTGCTGCTACTCCCTAATGATCATTAATTATGTTTTACTGGTACGTTCTCATTAATTAATGCCGAAGTGGGGCAAACATGATATATATATATATATATATAGTCTGCAAATATTTGATGACCCCACAGGGCCACAGCATTAAGAAATTTGAGGCTATGGCTTTCGGTATGTCGGAAGAGGAAAGGATAATTGATCGCATTTTACGTTTTTTTTTTTTTTTTTGGACGTTGATAGGAAATGAAGTCGCCAATTTCCTCTGATTTCAACAAAATAAATTACCATCAAGAACAACAGCGCCAGTACCAAAATGTCAAGCTAATTAACGAAGTATTAACCAGCTGAGTGCGCCCTCAAAAAAAAAAAAAGGAGTATTAATGAGCTCTTGCCTCACGAGAAACCAGTTGAATGTTTACGCGTAAGGGGAAAAAAAGTGTTACGGTCCTACGGAGATGGTTGAAGAAATTTAGCTAAATTACCATTCTTTTTTCTTTCTTTTTCATTCTCATAACTATCACACTCTTCTATAAATAAAGATTTTTTTATATATATTGCGTGATTGATGGACTTTTATATAAATTTAGCTAAGATTTTTATGTATTTTTTATATAAATATATATATTTAGAAGTAATTAATGAAGTGTTGAAGGTTCCCTGTACAAATGGATGCCTTATATCATCAACACGAGCTGTTGGATCAATAGCCGAACTTGATCCAAGCTCCAAGAACTCGACAAGTTTGGATTTTTAGTGCGTAGACTATTAAATTAGAGATAGCAGGATACATTGAACCACATGCTATTTTTTTATTTATTAATAAGACTAATTGGTTAAATTCATGGGAAAATAAAAAGAAGTGTTTGAGGTGAAGATCTTTTGTCCTGACACGGAGAGATTCTATTTTTAATTAAGTTGCTATTATATTGTACTAGATAAGATTAATTAATTTGGCCGATTTGTTTTTAAAAAAATCAGAGAATGAGGATAATAATTCGAGAAATGGTAATATATAGAATCCAAAATATATTGCTCCGAAAAGAAAATCCAATATCACATGCTATTTATTTCTGAAAAAAAAAATGCTATTTACAGGGAATTGGAAAGACGTGGCAGAAGCTCCGAGATATTGTATCCTCTGAAGATGAGTACTGATAATTATTCTTGTGTCTTTACTTTTATAAAAGGATAAAGATAATAAAGAATGAAGGTGAAAGAAGCTGACTAGATGCATACGTGTTAGAGAGTATCTCCACATGGCGTAGAGCATAAACGGTGGGTCTGTGGTCCCGAAAAAGCAACCATCGAGTGAGTACTCAAAATCCCTGATCGCCTTTTGCCGTGTGCAGCTGATTAATCAAGTAGATCACATATATTATTATTATTATTTACATAAATAAAAAAAGGTGAGTCACCACCGAGGAAAAGTTTCATATATATAATTAACTGGTAAGATTTGGAGATAATTTGGGGAAGAATATCCAAATAATTTAATTGGATTTATAGCTTATAATAGCATCCTTCAACTTGCTTTTGCTTACGTCAACATGTTCACACGCTTATATGTTGCAAAAATAAGAAAAACAACAGAAGTTACGGATAATGATTAACTAGGCAGATTAATACGGATTGATCATGATATTAACTACAATATCTTTGACTGTTGCTTTGATGCGCTACCGACGTGGACAATCCTCGTGATTTTCGTTTCCTCACTTTCGAACTCGTCCCAGTAACAATGATTGTTGATTGTTGATTTCTACTGCTAAGCTGGTTTCCTTAATTTTTATTTCTCATTTATTTTATTTCTTAGATAAAACTTTTCTAATGTTAGACTTCATATTTTTCATTTTTTTGAAAGAAAAAAAAAAAAGAGACGGTCGGTTTTGTTCTATGTTTTATGCTTAAAAGACAAAGAAGTGGTTTTTTTCCTCATAATCTGGTAACCATTTTTCAAATCCTGAACTGCACCCATGGTCCAACATTAAAAGGTTGGTCAGAATGGAATTACTACTCTGGTTCTAGAGTCCACAGAGAAAGGTTCTGTCTCTGACTGCTTCAATTCTACTTTTAGAGAAGAAAACCAAACAACATCCACCTAGGCAGAAACAATCGTTTCAAAGTAAACCAAGAACGGGTGCAGAAGCTAGGCTAGTAGGCTCTTAGCCCTTAAGTGGGGCAAGGCATGCAGCCCGCACCATGTAACTCTAGAAGTTGCTTTTGTTGACTATCTATATCAAGTAAACATCAAGCAGCTAGCATCATTCCAGTGGTCATAAGTGGGCCTACCACCTCCTGCATGCCACATAACTCTCTCCACTGGTGCAGATGTGGTGCGAGTCAGATCGAACCTTTCGACGGTATCTGAGAGAGCGACAGTACTGTTGTTTATTTCATTTTTTCTAAATAATAATTTTTTAAATTTATTTTTAAATCAAAATAAATAAATAAAAATTAAAAAAAAAAGAGTTTACGGAATAATGATGCGACCGCTGCGGAAAACTATCCCTTGACAGGTAAGGAAGGGGTTTCTGAGAAGATAAGGCGCCATTCTGTGTTCTCTACCCACCATCTCGCATCTCTCCTGTTGGTCCCAGTTTACATCAACTATTTCAAGCTGCTCCATTAAGTTATAGTGAGGGAGTGAATTCCTTATTCTTTGTACAGAAAGAATAAAAAAAGAGAAGTAAACTCCTTGTTCCCGAACAAAGAAAAATAAATTAAAAATTGGAATGAAAATAATACTTTTGTGGCGAAAAAAGGAGGAGGAGGAGGAAATTTTGAAGTCAAGGGTTATAGAGTTTGGACCACTAAATTGTATTGATGAGGTGTCATTCAATTTGACCCGATCAACTCTTAAATTTCAATGGTTTCAACGATTGTCCCAATCAAGCATTATTTTCTTCCATTTGGAGACTAGTGCGACTGGTCCGTTAATTAACCATGCCTGATTTCTCTTATTATCTCCCCGCAATCAATGTAATAGGGGCGTCTTTTTATTGGTGGCTTCAAGAAGGAGAAATTTTCAAAATAAGAGGAAAGGAGAATAGTAGAAATTCGATGTTTTGGACTATTCTTTTATATATATAAAAAAACACCAATAAAGATAAAAATTACTTGTCCTTGATTACAAATTGGTCCCAAACAATCCTCATAATCTCTTTTATGTCCTTAGGGAATTGAGCCCTACTAATCCTTATTGGTTGTATGTGTTAGAAAGACAAGCCAAAGCAGCTCAACCACCGCAGACGATCACTCCCTACAACATATACCAGCAACCACAACTCCATCTGCTATCCCTATAATTTAAAATCAACTCAATGGAAGAGCAATATACACGGCTGTATCTTTCAAAATTCTTTTGGTATAATCTTGATGGGTAGCTCAACTAGTTAGGTCTTGTATTTTTTTTTAATAGTCACAAGTTTGAGCTCGCTTGTGACCATTAAAGACTTACATAATTATTAATTTCATGATTTATAGAATTAGTCGAGTACACATAAATATTGATACAGCCGACGTAAGTTGTTAAAAGTATATAATTAATAAACAAGTCAGGTGCACATAATTGATGTAAAAAATGTCTAACAAATTACCCATTAAATCACTCGCATAAAATCAAATGTGATGCCAATAGCTGTGATTTTCAATTCAATAATGGGTCATCTTTATTTTATTTTATTAGTGGAAAAAATCAAGCGGGCTACAAGCAGGATATAATGTTGCCGACATGGCACGCATCAACTAGATCTTTACAAAGTCAAAAATATAAACTTGTCCCTTGGTGGTTGGCTGGCAGGCAATACCAATAGCTTGACGTAGCTAAAAAAAACGATGTTCTTGTTTTCTTCTCATTCTAGTCAATCGTCATCTTGTTCCTGCCAGCAACTAGGAGTCCTAGTTGCCAATTTATACTATATAGTAATTGAAGATATTTCATTTAATATCTCAAACAATTAAGTAAAAGCTAATTAATAATCTCAATATATTATAAAAACTCATTATTATTTACGTGCAAGCTCATTTGCACTTTCAACATGTATAGATCACTCAATCACATGAACAGTTCCCAGTGTGTAATAAGTAATTAATTAATAGATTGAGATTTTAAAATTCAAATATTCGCGTGTTTGTATTTGAATATCGTTGATGTATCCATTTTCCTCTACGGGGGAATTATTTAGCCAGGCAGGGGATCGTATGGGAGAGAAGACTTTTTCTTAGGCGTATACCCAGGTCAACCAAGTCAAGACATTTTTTTTCCTTATAAATTCGCAGAAAACGTAGACCTCCATGCATGCGTTTACATTAGAAAAAATATACAATTATACACACACAGACGCACTAACCAGTGGCTCCTTTGGATCTTATAAAGCCACGTCATGGCAGGGGCATGACTCTTTGAAGTAGGGTTAATTGCTGTGGATCTAGGAGAAGTCAAGAGATTATGGTGCTGTGTTTTACTTTTTAACCAGGGCCCTTGCGTGGCAAATGAAGGCTTTTCCTCAAGGATACAATCGAGATACTTCTCTCCCATCGCATGATAATAGAAATATATTATATAATTAGAGATCGGGTCTTAATTTATCGAGAAAAGATAAATCAACACATAGCCTTTAAACCAAAAGTGCATGTACATTTATTTTTTTTAGCTGGTACGCCTGGGAGGATGACCATGAGGAGGGTAGGCAGTGTCTGTGTGGTGGGTGCTTCATTATTTTGGGCCCATGGGCAAGCCGGTGCTTGAGGTGATCTTTCGAGAAAGTCTTGTCATATTCTGTATTTTTTCAAACATTACAACAATTATCTCATTTAATACATCAAACGAAGAAAAAAACAGATCCGAAATTTGTCTCTCCTTGTTATATATCTTTGAGAGGCGAGTAAAATAATATTTGTCAAGGAGTGCTGCATGGGCCATGATTATTTAATCCACCGAGTCAGTGCAAATGGCCTGTAATCAGAGAGATTAAACTAAGCAAGTGACCAATATGCCAATGCACAGAGATTAGCTCAAGAGAAGATAAGGATTCAAAGTTCTCGAATTGAACACCTCTTTAGTGAGACACTGGTCGAAGTTTCAGTGCTGAGATCACGATCCACAGGCGGAGCCTAGCCAGATACAGACACTGATAAAACAGGAGGGAGGGAAGCTAGCCAATCAGTCCCAAGGACACCCTGACCATGTATAGGTTTTAACCTAATATAATATTGTATGGTTTTTAATTAAAGCAACCACGTCTAGTCTTAGATAATTAGTTCCCATAATTTGGATCTCGTGGTGTTTTTAAACTCTACGTGGCCTCACCTAACCCCCACACGTACGTTACAGATTAATTAAGTCACTTCGGATTTTCTGAGGCCATACATACATATCGATATCACAACTCGCAGTTTGTCCACCAGGAGTTCATCAAGCATGGTGTTTTAGGAGGGTTTTTTTTTTTTTTTCCTGGTGATATTTTTTAAATTTATTTCTCACGGCCTGATTTAATTAATATTTGAACTATAATAGTTGCGCAAGAATCCTTTTTACCCATCAAATTAACCCCACGTATTCCTCTAGTTCTGTTTTAGTTTATGGTCAAAACTCGAGGGATTTAATTATTTATTAATCAAGATTGCAGTTGAAAATGGAACCTCTCGCAAGATTAGTTAATAAATTAGTCTTACTTCAATTATATTCTGAGTTATGAGTCCGAGTCAATGTTCAAAACCCCGTCTGGACTTAAGTGGAAAAATCACCCATCTCATCACGGAGGGGTCAGAGTCAGCATTGATATACACAGTACACTTGCATTAGGATATACGCAACTTGGGCTTCATTACATCGCGGTGCCAGCTTAACATGCTACATACATTTATAGTATCCATGTGTACGGCTAATAATGGTAGTCTTTGGTTACTGTTTCAGATAAAAAAAATAGTGAGAATAAAAAAGATTAGATATAATTGAAGATAGAGGTAAAATTATATCGAGTAATGTTGTATAAGATAGGTAATTGTTTTTTATCATGTTTTGTTGGGGGTAGAAGAGGCAAAATAAAATATAAAAACATATATATATTATCATTAATATGTATTGCTTTTCAACTTATATGGTTAAAACAATAAATAAGTGTTAAAATTAATGATTATTTAATAATTTTGATAATAAAACAAAGAACAACTCGACGATTTAACTTGAGATATGACCGACCTGGAGTTATAATCACTTTAAAAAAAAATAGATGATTCAACATATAGTATGCATTACTTTTTATATAATATTTTGAAGATAAAAAAACAATACATCTATTTTTCTAATCGTGTTTTCTTGTGTCATTTGTTTTAATTAAAAATATATAAATTAACTCTAAAATTATTTAAAGAATTAATTTATTTTTATATTTTTATCTCATCAATCAAATATATTTTTATTCTTACTATCACCGTGTTTTTTATCCTGAAATAAATATCCTAAATAAATATCCTAACTCAACCTGTGACTTTATAAAGTATAACCATTTAAATATACCTCACAATCATTTATAGATACATTGATGTTAGAGTAAACGGAAACTTTAATTAATAGTTTTGAAAGCATGATACTAATACCAGTGATGATTACATTTTCGAAATCGTCATAGAAAATCATTTGATATATTCTCAAAAGATTTGATGTCGAATTCTACTAGAAAAAAGGAAAAAGTAACAACAGAAGAGGTTAGGTCCCCTTGCTGTAAAAAGAAATAAATAAGTATATATATATATATATACACACCTGATCATGAAGTATAATCAGATTCTTTTTCGAAGAGCAGAAGCAGTCAAAAAACGACGACCGTGATGGAAGGTGACAAGCAAACACTAACGTGGGGTCCAAGTTTGAGATGATATAGCAGTAGTGATGATAACCTTCAAAGTCCAAAGTTAAGGTTTTTGACATTTAGGGCACAAACATATCATATGCGAAACCATCAGAGATTCCCTGAGTGTATTTATGAATTGGGACGTCCGGTTCTCAATACGACAACACTCCTGCAACCTCAACTACATATTTTCCTAAAACCGTGTTGAAGATGCATAATTGATGACAAAGAAATCTCAAGTTTGTGCTGTTACTTTGACTAGTAATATTATCGTTCCCAGGCCTCCTCTAGGTCTTCTTCATCATTCTCGTATTCTCTAGAAGCATATTTATTTTTTTATTTTAAAAGTTTTTTTAATTAATTTTTTTAATGTTTTTTACATCGTTTACATGTGTTAATGTCAAAAATAAATTTTAAAAAATAAAAAAATATTATTTTAATATATTTCCAAGTAAAATCACATTTTAAAAAAATATCTATTACTAAAATACCAAACAAATTCTATATCTTATTGAAGCATTCTAATACCTTCCATCCCTCTCTTTACAGCTACTAGCTAGCCATCAGCAAGTTCAATTTCACCATTCCTTCGTTTGCCAAAAAAAAAAAAAAATTGGGAAAAGTTCAAAAAATAGCTAACATATAGAGATAATCTTAATTAGGCCCCCAATCTATTTTTCTGCGGGGTTTGCTCAAATACAAACTAGTATTATAGTGTTATATTTATAGATTATTTGGTATTGAGATTTAATTACCTTTTCAAATGTGTTCAGATTTAAGAATATTAATTTATTTCAAAAATGATGAAAATAATTCTTTGTGAGTATTTTTAATTGTATTTAACTTCATCACATTAAAACTAGTATTAGGATAAAAATATAATTACATTAAAACCATTAAAAAAAACATTTTAAAAAAATCATTTCGTGCTTAAAAGTATTTTGAAGAACTCCTTCCGGAAAACATCATAAGATACACACTTGATTTGCATTTTTCCCCCCCTTTAAACTTCAATGATCAATGTGTGATGCAGCTGATGGTATGAAGTAAAACCTTCTTCTTTTTCTTGTTTTTTCTTTTTTCAAAAATCATGTATAAAAAAGCCAACACGGTTGAGCTTCAAAATTATACTTTATTGGTGATGGTGTGATCTTTGATTGTATGAAATCCAAGGTTCGACCAAAGATATTCTCTGCAAGAACACAGATAAACAGTGCTGCCCGACATAGCCAGCTCTAACCGGAAGTCAATAGAAAGAAAATCATTTCGAGTGGACACAGCACAGCTGTCAGAAAAGAGTAGCATTATTGAAAGTTTTGCCTGAAGTCGAGCAAGAAGACCATCAATAAGCAAACACGACCCATTTGAATGATGGAGAACTGATCCATGGTGAACAATCTTTAGTTGAAATTTGTTGCAGAAATTACAGGAAGGAAATGTCAGTCCATGACAGATGAAAATTGCTTAAGCTGAAAATAATTCCCGCAAGGAACTGGGAAAATAATCAACCAAAAAGTTATATCATACAATGCTACCAAATCTGGGACCACTGGGTATAAATGTGTAATGCCCTTATCATAAATTGAAGATCTACTCACAGCAACTTGTCATAAAATGCTGCAAAGCCGCTATGATATACACTAGGAAGGCTTATCCAGTTTGTTGTCAGTAAGAAGGAAAAAAAATCCCAGATACATTGCATTCTATAGACAGTGTGACTTTTTTAGACCCCATCTTATTTCCATTGTTCAAAGAATCCAAACCCACGAAGTTTCCTTTGTGGAGCAGATGCAGCTCACATCCTATTTGAGCACTTCGAACTAACTACATCCAGGGTCCCCTCTCTATGCTCTCTTAGTGAGCTGAAGAATATGAAGATCAATATTATCTTTTTTCAAAAGTCTGTTAATGTGGACCATAAGGTGATGGTAACCCTTTGGCATGTTGGCTCTCCATTTCAAGAAGCATCAAGGACTTCTGCCTCTGGTATCTGTTTCTCTTGGCAGCCATTGCTGGGAGAATACAATTGGATGAAATTAATCAAGATTCAATAACGAATGCATGATACCAAATGAAAAATTAGAGTGAGCACATATAGTTGTCACATAAACTGAAAGGTTCAAATTCTTTCACGGCGGCAACTACAGTGATGGAGACAAAACTTTTAGAAAGGTTGATGTCAGATACGAGACCTGGACAAATGAAACTATGGAAAAAACACTCCTACTTTTTCCCTTTTCTTTTTGGCTAGGAATAACACCATCGAATTTAAATAGTTAACTGAGGATGAGAAACCTTCCATAACGACAGCTGATATAGCCAAATTGAAGATGATGGAATTGTCATTACTACACGCTATAGAAGTTTCATGTTGTGCTACTTTCAAACAAGATCTATATGGATCCAGTTAGGAGACCAGATCCCTTGGACAGACGACTTCCTTGGCTACTATGGAAGAAACTCTTTTGATGATGAGATGATATATCATTGGCATGATACCCAGTTGCAAATTCTAGGTGGTAGTTACCCTATCTTTGGTATATTGTGAAGAATAGCCATTGAGGGATGAAAAGAAATGTAAGGTGTATCCACATGATGTCAATGTGGTTAGCACTGGTTTTACAGCTCTAACTAAAACTCTGGGATCAAGGCATACACAAAAGTACAGACTATGATACCTACAAAGTACTAACATCATCTAGCAGCAGTTCAATGACTGAAAATATATCACAGGTGGCTACATGCAACGTTCAACTATACAAAGGTTTGTATTTCAAATGACATCTCATTCCCAAGTCCCAATCCTTGTTGAACTACTCCTGCAGTTTATATGTTATATGGTGGCTTCAAGAATAAATATAGTTCCAGATTTCAGATCCTAATTTAATCTAATGTAAAAATTTTTATTCTAAACTAGCATCTCCTAGTGGTTAACACCGGACTTTTAGCATGTTGTATCAGGAATAGAGAATCCTAAATGATTAGTGGTTTCAAACTATTCTGCAATAAAAGGAAGTCAAAATAAGGTCCAGAGGTGGAATGCAGTCTCGAATTTGACTGGCCTCTAGAGGAGTGATATCTAATATGCTGTGTAATGCAAGCCTTAATTCAACAACACGTTGTGACAGATGACATATCAGACCATCTGATAGCCATGACATCATGAATGAACGCAAAAAAAGCTAGAAGTTGAACATTCTTGAGAAATACTTACACATTAGATCGTGAGGTGGAGCAAAGTCGTAATCATTTCGACGCCTCCTGATGCAGATTATGTATCCCAATACAAGCACAGAAACAATTACCAGGCAGGATAAGCCTATCCCAATTTTACCACCAGTGGACAAGCGACCATTTTCCCATAATAGAGAGCATTGTGGCAAAGATGGTACACCACACAAGCCTTTGTTACCTGAGAGACTGTAAGAGAAAGTTTTCTTTCCTAGTGAGTTGTTAAATAGACATATTAATTCAATAGGAAATAAGATAATAAAAAAAAAGACCAATGGCTTATATGTACCCTTAAAAGGTAAGAGGGGTGAGGCATTCATTCAATTCACATCGTAAGCAACATTAATCTCCAACAAAGAAAAAAGAAGGGAAAGACAAGATATATCAAAATTGGTATATTCCAGAAATTGTGTGTCCAATAGGGAGCCAAACATTCCACACAGCAAGTAAAGAGTTGTTTATTAGAATTTTTTGATGCTGCAAAAAGTAATCTGTACTGCATGCATTAATATGTAAATATTAATCACCATTGGCAAGTACCGTATTTTTCAGTTTCCATAGCAGTAAATTGGCTAGGAACCTAGTTTACTGATGACAGATAAAAAAGCTGGTTGACAAAATTATCCTGAAGGTAGTGGTGTGTGCTTGCTAGAAAAAGTTGATAATCTGGTTGCCAAAGAAAATAAATTTAAGTAGCCACAAAGTTCCTAATAAATCGAAGAATATTTAATGACAGTTTTTAGGCTTAACCTCCCATTACAATTTGACAGTGGGCCGAAGGAAATGAAAAGATGTTCTGGTATATCAACAAAATCACAGGTTTGAACAGATTAAGAAACTTTTGTCCAATGTTGAGAACAAACAGCAACTTGAACTGAAATGGGGATCTCACATGAAAAAAAGGGAGAGTGGGTAGATAGGACTTCCCTTATTAACAGAAGACTAACTACAAACCAGGGGTATACATTGCCTTTTCTATAATAGCAAGAGTGAAACTCATGCAGATACAACTTTTTGGGAAGGTATGGCTGAAAAAGGAAAGATGCATGCAACCATCAGACTAGTGGTTCAGGTTTGAAGAATATAGTGAATTGTTACATATTATGATTGTCCATCTTCTTAGATAATTAAATTAATTGGAAAACGATGAAATTATGATTTGCAAACCTTTAGTAAACAATAGGCACCTCTCTTGAAGATAATCATTAACGTTTAACAATGCAATATCAAAGACAACTAAAAATCATAGACCAAAAGTATACACTTCACTATTTTGATAAATGTATTCCTCCAAGGAGCAAGGTCTTTCAGATTAAGTTAAATAGACTTAGAAGTCTTTCAGTTTTCATCCTCTAAAGGATTTGAGGTGAATATAGAATAATCGAAATCTGTTGGTGGATAAATAAATAAAAGTAGAATCGAGAGATTTAAAGTTAGCACATAGGCTTTAATGCAGGATGATACATGCCAAATATTTTATAACTCGAAAATTGTTACTATAATAAACTAAATAGAATTGTGAAAGCTAGAAATGAGACATACTCAATAGCTCCACCATGCACACCAATTGAATAAAGTTCCTCTGGTACTCGCCCTTCCAATAAGTTACCATTCAACAGCCTGGAAATAAAGAGATGTTGAGGCAATACAATCATGGAAAATAACTGGGCAATCAACATTAGAATTGTTAAATATTTGGACTTCTATTGCAAAATGTCACAGGTATTCAAGTAGCTAACATTTGGTGCTTTTTCAATCAATTTGCTTATCAAATAATAAAAAAGGGAATACAGTGTGGTACATCTATCAACAAGCAGAGTTGCAAAAAAGAATATACTGAGGGAATGTTCGCAATGGAGCTCATGAAGTGGTTCCAACAAGATCTGGTTTGTTCTGGGGAGAGGAGGGAGGTTTGTGAACAGGTGGACTTAATACTTCCTAAAAAATAAACAGAAAAAATTGAAAGAGCAACATGTAAAAGATGCAATCTAACTGGAAATGCAAATATGATTTTAATGGGTAGACATCAAACAACTATAGTGCTTCTGTCTTGTGTTGCTTCAGTGTTGACTTGATATTATAGGATTCTGACACCAGAGAAAATTTCAGCAATTTAAAGTTGTGACCACAAAACAACTGTGTCCTCGTTGGCCTTTCTGACAGAAAAATGTTCATTTTCCTTTTCAAATATAGAGAAATTGCAATCCATTAGATGTGATTATTCATTATAACAACGGAAAGAAAAGAAATCTAGTAATGAAATGTGACAGTATTGATTTCATTATAAGTTCTATGGCCTCCAGCCTCCAGGGACTGGTCAAGTAAAAGCAATACAATGAAAATAAAAGAGTACAATTACGCAGAGAATGGTCCATCAGAAACGAATATGAATATTATCATAAACAACTTAGGATTATATGAATGTTCAGTTAAGAAAAACAATACTTCCATAACCAGTTCTATAAATAATTGCATGATATTATATGCTGCTCGTGAGAACCACGTTACACTTCAGCTGAACAGTTTAACCACTTGCCTGTATTGGTGGAAACACTAACAGGACCTTGGTTCCTTCATCAACAAAGGCAAAGTAGACAATCAACTAGAAGAGCTGTCAAACATAGAGATCAAATTCCTTTCTTTCTAGTCTACCCACTATGGTCTAAAAAACTAACACTCAATATATCCTCAACAACAGTTTTCAGTTATTTTTAACGTCGTGACCATATGCTTATAACAATGCAGCACACATTGTATTACCCCTATTGTTCATGTGCAAGTGTAAATGCACATGAGCAATGGATTAACGAGGACAACTGATCCATGTCACCACCAATGTGTCGAATATTTATTTTGATGGTGGTGGGGTTTTACACACCACCTCAGGCATAAGCATTCAATGTCATATGTGTATAGCATTGTTTGAGTTTTCAATTTGTAGTTACACAAATTCCTAGCATGAAATTAGTTGTTGAACTTTAATTCATTACTAGTTCAAAGATAACTGAAAGACATAAAATTTTAATGATAAGTAGGATCCATTCTATATATATATATGGTGTGGATGTTGATCAATCTCTTCTAAGTTGAAAAATCAAAACATTACATTTAAAATTGCAAGGTAAAATATCCATCTTCTATAATCAATTTCAAGTTCTTAACAAACTAAAGTAAACAGATCCCAACTCACATCTTGGTTAATTCCAAACAAAGTGGTATCATTGATCTAAACATGAGGTTGAATTAAATAAAATTCATGTAATAACCAATATTAAGTAAAATTATTTCAAGAAAATCAAACTACTTCAATTTCTGGCAGAATATACAATTAAAAGCATGAAAATGTTCTCCCTATTTGAATGCATGAAAATATGCTGACAGCACGGCATGCAAGATGGAAATGGGTAAAACTATCACATTTAAACTCCAGACTTAACAAATAAAAATTGAAAAGGAGAAGAACAACAAATTTTCGCTTTTAGATCCAAATATCAAACAAACCCCTGCTCTGTGTGTGTGTGTGTGGGCGCGCGTCTCCCTACTGGTATGCATGATAATATGCTAACAGCACGGCATGCAAGATGGAAATAGGCAAACACTACCACATTTAGACGCAGACTCAACAAATAAAATTTGAAATGGAGAAGAACAATAATTTTTTGCTTCTAGATCCAAATATCAGACTTGCAGTCTGTGCGCACTCGCACACGCAGATATTTATGTCAAATGCCTCCATTATTTATTAGTGCAAACAAGCCACTTACACAAGCTGCAGATGAATTGCCGAGGCTAAACTTTCTGGTATAGGGCCCGAGAACTGATTGTTGGACAAATCCCTACAAAGTACAGATCAGAAGTGTTAATAAATAACATAGTGGAATGCCAGAGTAAGTTTCTAGTGGTCTCAGGATCAGTTTCATGGTGTAGATACAACATCACATTAGAATTTCAAAAGAAGATGATGGAACATAATTTAATTCAGACTCTTAACTTCAGTCATGGAAGGCTAAAGTTTGTGCTACCCTATAAAGCAGACAGAACAAAGAAAGTGAACTAGCCAAGCAGATGAATGAATATTTTAAGACAAAGGGAGAAACAATGATAAACATCTAACAGAGTAGAAAAGTTTCCAAACTCAAAGAAGACAGAAACCATAGGGAAGTTTACAAACAAGGAAAACTGGACTCAAACACCCATGTAAACCAGGAAAAAGGAACACTTTGAGCAGAAGAATGAAAGAACTAGAAAGTATCAACGAGGCAGACTTCTTTCCATGGACGAACCAGTTTTAAAACATTGACTTGAATGATTGTACATCCATGTCTTAGGGAGTGGAAGTCCTCCAGATGAGGTGGAAAAGAAAGTGTTCCCTCCTAGAGGGGTCTCAAAATCAAACATTCTTCAGCAGAGGGGATCATATGATCTTCATGAAAAAACGCATTAGGGACACATGCCCTAAGTCAATTTCTCTCTATTTATCAAATAATCAACAACAACAAAGCCTTAATCCCAAATTAATTTGGGGTCACCTAGGTAACATATAAATAAATTAGTGGTACTCAATCATGAAATACACTATAAGAGAAATTTTATCATAAATGAGACCAGAGGTTGCCATACACATTAAAAAGCAGGACCACAAAATATCAACTGTATAAAGCTTATAAAATGCCGTAATGAGACCAGAGGTTGCCATACACATTAAGAAGCAGGACCACAAGATATCAACTGTATAAAGCATATAAAATGCTGTACGACTTACAGCCGGACAAGAGATTGTTGACCTAATCCTGATGGTAGAGTTCCTCCCAAAGAATTAGTACTCAAATTCCTGCAGGTTTAAAAGATAATGATTAATTACGATTGGAAAAACAGCAAAATAAGCACAAGAAACTATGGAAGTGTAGGTCCAAGTTCAAAAAAATTCTTCATCCATGATGTCACACTAAAATTTTAGAAGATTTAACTTTGAAGGCAAGGCAGGGGTCACGGAGTAAACAATTCTCAAATGTAAGCTAAAGTAGCTGAATCCAAAATCAATAATGTTTATCATGACAGAACACGTGAGCGACCATTAGATTCTACCATATTAATATTTCAACCAACACTTGGATTATCTACTCAGGAAAAAGTGACATAAATTTGATGAACTCTGCAGAGCTAACAATAATGATGCTACATGTTGCATGTGAGATCAACTGGAAGACAACTAATTTGTTTTTTGATCAATATGTTAGGATCCTTTTGCATTAATTAAAGCTTTTAAATGGAATTCACTTAGAAAAAATCCTATAATTAAATTTAGTTCACTCAGAAGAAATCCAGTAATTTTGTGCAGTAAATCGTTTGATAGATCATACAAATTAAAACTAGCATCTTCACCAATAAAGAGCAGAATGATTAAGGTTGAAAGAACAGGTGCAAAAGATGGAAACAGGTTGTTAGTGATCTCCAAGAAGACATGTCAATTTGAAAATTAAACCTAAAGCATCCTGCAGTGCAGTAGAACATTGAGAAAAGACACTCATTTCAAACATTTATGTGCAACAAGCTAATATCTTCTGCATGATTTCAGCAAATAAAACATAAAACATCTGCAGCGCATAAAAAATCGGATGCTGATACTTACAGGCTTAACAAGTCCGACAAAAGAGTAATCTGCTCACTTATACTGCCTTTCAAGCCTTGACTTCCAAGATCACTGAACGAGATACCCAAGTAATTAATAACATGAGATTAAACTCGTCTTCTGAGACAAACAAATAAAATCTTTCCAATGCATCAAGGCTTGGACTAATTCAACACACAACTGATTGCTTACATTTGTGATATCACAAGTGCAGTCTCGTCTTTGTTGGGATGGCATGTAACTCCTTCCCAAGCATCCCAGCTAGTAGGAGCACAAGGATCCCCATTCCATCCCATTCTATCAGGAACCCGTAACGACTCTTTCAACGCTCTCATTGCCACCACTACCAAAATTAGAACACATTCCCAGTTAATTTTCAATAAACAAAAATCATACTAATTTACCATTCAAGATACCAAAAACCCAACATCATATACCTTGCTCGGGCATGGTTGAGAGATCATTAGGAACCAAAGCATAAATCTCAATGCCACTAATTATCGGTGCGCCCACAACCGGCACAAACTTCAGAGTCAACACAGTACTGCTCAAATTATGCACTGTGTAACTCCAACTATAAGCTGCAAAACTCCCAACTTCCTCGAAAACGTCCACCCTCTCCACATTCTTCTCATTCACCACCACATCAAACACTCTCTCCGATTTCTGCTTCACACTTGAATCAATCTCCGCGAAATGAAACCACAACAAATAATCCATTTTCGCATCGACTGATACTGCATACTCCAGTGTTCCATCTCCAGTTACCGCCGTTTGGTAAAGCTTCATCGGAAAATAATTAGGCGGCTGAATGGTGCCGGTTATGGTTTCTCGGGTGGAGATGGAGTGGATTATTTTTGTCGTGTTTGGAGTTTGGAACTCGGAGTCGGACTGCCATGTTCGGCCAAAATCATCTGTGTCGTTGCTAAACCCCGGGCCCCACTGTGTGGACCCACAGGATAAACGGCCGTAATTAACGAGGGTGAATTTATCGCCGATTGTTGACGAACCGTAAGATAAGGGATCGATTTGACGGATTTCGAGGGATCCAATGACAGGAGGGTCAGTGGCAATACTGTAAAAACAAACATCCGCTTCACCGTCTTTAACAAACGCGAAGAGATCGGAGTACGCGCCGTCACGAGCGAGATTCTCAGGCCAAGGAGAACGCCAGGAAAAGACGAGAGTACCCTCGACAGATGCGTCGAATGAAGGAGGGTTAGATTTTCCGTCGTAGTTGTCGTATACAGTGAATGTACGGAAGTAGTAACGGCCGTTAGGGAGAGGGAGAACGTAGCAGTTTTTTTTGCCGGAGGAGAGAGGGAAGAATCGGAGATTTTTTTCTTGAGGGTAGAGGAAGTGGAGTGGCTCTGACACTACAGAGGTAGCTCCGCCTGTGAAGTAACGGTCGGACAGCCATGTCGTGTTGAATGGATCGGTTGTGTTTGTGGAACCGCCACAGTCTATGAAGTATGAAGTATCTGTAGGAAAAAAAGAAGAAGAAGACGAAGAAATGCGGTTAGAAAACAGAAAGAGAGATAGTTAGATCGGTTATAGAGGGAGGGGAAGGGAATGAGTGCTTACTGCCAAAGTGGAGGGAGAGGGAAGGGGAGAGGAGGAGAGGGAGAGAGAAGAGGAAGAAGAGAACAGACATGGTGAGTGTGATTTGGATTTGGAATGATATTGTTTGTTTGTTAATGTTGTTTGTTGTTTGGACATGGAGGAGGGAAACAAGGCATATTTAACAGAGGGAATAGTAGAAGGAATGGTGGGAGGCGAGATTAGCGGGGAGTTGAGTGGAGAAGGGAAGAAATTGAGCTGAATCTTGTATTTTCTAGATTTGGACTTGGAGGATTTGATGTTTTTAGGTATTCAAAATCTTTTGATGGAATCAAAGTAAGTAGAAAAAGGAAAAATTGATCCCAAGGGAGTGAGTTTTGGTAAAGAAGAGTCAAAATTAGTTGGGAGAAGTCATGAGCAAGTTAAAAGCAGGTGATGGTATATTTAAAGACTTCTTCTCGTGAACATGTTGAACCCCACAGATGATGAACAGTGAAGGGAGGCCTTAGTGCTGTAGAACTTGTTGTTGAAAAGAGATTGTCGTCTGTCCTCTCGGAGATGGCCGGCAATTGATGAATTCAGGCTGAAACTGAATGCGGTGTGGTTAAGTAGGGATGACGGAGCTGAAGAAGAAAATCCGCGTCATCCATTGGTGAATAGATTATGGATCTTTGCTGTGAGTCATTGTTGTAACGGGTCCTCTCTAGACGTGGCCTCCATGCAAAAGAATAAAATAAATAAATAAATAAAACCCTTTTTCTTTTGGGAAAATCAAAGTATAATGCGCGTGCAGATTCTTCTTCTCTTTTTTTCTCAGTTTTCATGGAATAGAAATGGCCGTGGAGACTTGTAATGACAAGTAGGATTTTGTGTCGTTGGATGAAAATGAAGACAGGAGCAAAAAGGATATGTAGCGGTTGCCGGTTGGCGCCTGTTGGTCCGAATAATTAAGTTCTTCGTCTGCTATTTATTTATTTAACGCACAAGTCGTCTCCTTTACCCAGCCACTCGACCCCTGTCCCCAGCACCAAGGCAATGGCACTTGATTACATTAACTGTTAAGATTTGTAAAAATATACAGAAGTTTTCCACGTCTTTGCATAGGATTCAAATTTTAAAAAAGTTATTGTGAGAAAATAGTTTTCTTAATGGATATATTAATATTATGTGGATGATCCATTTAAAATTAAATATGAAAAAAAAACTATAAAATTGATTTGAATACGTTTTTCATTTTAACATAATATTAATGGATACATTAATATTATGTGGATAAATATAATTCATTATATTTAATATCACAATATAAATTATTTATTTAATTGTGTTTAGTTAATTTCTCTATTAAAATCAATTTGTAACAAAAAAAATTGACATGCATATAAAATTTATTAAATAAAATAAAATAATAAAATTTTTATGCTAAGCTACACATATTAAAAATATTATTGGGCTTGTGAAGCCATGACTAATGCTTGGCATGCATGTTTTTAACTTTAGTCTTATTTATTTATATAAATTGATCATTTAATAACTAAAAAAAATAAGGTATAAAAATAAATTCTTAAAACAAATTTTAATGTTGTCATATATGTTAAATGTATTTTTTTTATTTTAGTTATCTTTATTTAAACTCAACCCTCCCTGTTGAAAAAAACTCACACATTTAACGATGAAAATAATTTTTTTAAAAAATACTATTATAATCTAAAGTGAATTATAAAAGAAAAAACAATGAAAATAACTACACTAAACAAGAACTGGTGTGTAGCTAGCTGCGTGTATTTATGCCACATACAGCGCAAGTGACAGCGTCACGGGCCACTTCGTATCTTGGAGTGTGCGTTTATTTATTCCATGTATTCATAAATGACGGATTCAATCGCTGTCTCCTTTGGTGGTATGTTTTTATTACAATTGTTTCACTCGTCACATGCAACGTTCAATTGATTCTTCCTTTCTTTATTGGTAGTTGATCAAACACATCACTGAATAAATATGGAATAATTACCAAACATAAAGAGACAGACCAGTTAAAGTCAACTCGCTTATTTTTTAATTGATGTTTTAGGTTCAAGCCATAATTAATACAAATATAAATTAATGTTCCTAAGAATAGGCAAACATGTAAAATAATTGGTAATTTCATTCATTCTGAAACTCATTTGTTATAGAATATTACAGGGGTAAGTTGGTCATATGTGGATTTGGATCATGCCCAATCCGGGTTGACCTCGTGTAATTTAAGTGTTTCCAATAAAATCCACGTCCAAGCCCCCGACCTAGATGTCATTTTCAATGAACAGATTTTAACATGATTACCCAAGATTTTATTATAATAAAAATATGCAAGTATATTTTTTTAGTATATCTTAATTCACTATATCCACGAATTCAAATATAATACAGGAATTTAACACCATTAATTTTATAAATTTTTATATAAAATTTTAGAAAATTTATTTATTAATAAATATGTTTAATCAAATAAGTTTATACTACGCCGACACTATTAGGTGTATTGGAGTTTTTCAAGGCTTGCTATATTTTCATCTTTTTAATGTATAAAATAAACGGAATACAATTTACAATACAACTTAAAATATCACATAGTTAAAATTATATCTTAGTCCCTCCTTTTCTCAAAAGAACAAAATTTATTGGTTATAAATATATCACGAGACATTCAAAACAAAGGCTCACAATCTTTATTTTCTGTTGCATATATATTTTTTAAAGCATCTCTCTCTAAAATATTATTATAATATTTCTCTAAAAAAAATTTTTGTTTAAGCATTTGAGAGTCTTTGCCACCATTAAAAAAGATCTTATGCAGGTACTAGCTACAAACTATATTGGCTTATCAAACATCAATTACAAGTTGTTAACTATCTTAATTAAAAAAAATGGATAAAATTATTGTGACCGGTTGATTAACTGATTATATAACCTTCAAGTCATGTTTCTAGGCTAATCGGATTTTTTGGGATAGGATCATATCGTGTCCGGTCTTACTGTTTTAATACATAAAACCATGTGCTGCACAGAAAAGATAAAAATACATTAACGGGCATGGATGGGAGACCAGGTTCAGTTGAAACTTTCTTATTACATTGGAGATTCAATTGAAAAATCGATCTGCCGAATGAAGATTTATACAAGGTTGCTCCAAAAATACGCCTAGCTTAACTATAATTACAGTGATTCTGCACTTGGCAATGCTTGCTTCGTCCTGATTTCCCCGCCTCTATCTAGCTCTGATTCGAATCAATTGAATTTAACTTGGAAAAAAAAAACAGAGAGACGAGCTGTCTTGTCTAATAAAAAAATCAATGTATACATTCGTCCACTGCGAAATTACATTGAATTCAAATAAATAATTACAATTTCCTTTTTATATGTCAACCACGGAAGTCGAGGCAAGTAACTAAAAAAAATATATGCTAACAGCTGTTCCCAGCAATACAAATGTAACCAATCCAAATGTACAAACCACTTGTGCGTACGAGGTTAATAAAGTTTTTTTTTTTTTACTACTATAAATGGATAAATGAAAGAATAATAGTAGCACAATGTTAAAAATAGGTTTCTCGCAGTAGTTTAAATATTTTTCATTGCCCAGCTCCATCAACAAATTCAAAATACCACCAGAGTCTTTCAAAAGGCTCAATAACCCAATAAAACACATGTAAAAAAAATAATCTAAATAGGCACCCGTGATTGGTTTATGTAATGCAAGGCGTGATTCATGTGATTACGCGGGTCTTTATTTATAGTTAATTGATGTAATTTTAGTTTATTATAATTCATATATATATAGGTTGTGAAATTAAAAAAAAAAAACTGGAACTCGTGGTAGATCTATGAAGCAATTAATTCAAAGAAACTGACTTGTGATTAAGCTATATAGAATTGAACTCTAAGCAATGTCTAGTATTTATTGATATAGACTTTAAGATTTTGTTTAAAATTGAGGTCCAACCATAATTTTAAATATGTTTTTAGATTTAAATTATTATTTTTTTATGTTTTTTAATTGTTTTGTTGTTTCAATATCACACATGAATTTTAAAAATTAAAAAATTTATTTTAATATATTTTTAAATAAAAAAAACTTTAAAAAAACCCTCTAATACACTAATATTATTTTTGTTATTTCGCTTCCAATATTAAAACAATAAAACCAGCACAACATTCCATACACGTGTATACAATCTGTAATTAACTGTGGATCCCCATGGTAAATAAATTGATAGATTTATAAATCTACACGGAATTATTTGTTATATGTCAACTAATATGTTTTTTTAACATGCATGTTTCATTTATCAATACATAAAGATATCGATGTATTGCATCTGTTTTATTATATCAAGATGACAATGATATTAATTAAACAACCCTGCATTTCTTTTTTTTATCAAATATTACATAATTATTTGAAAATATGATAGTAGTTATTTTCTAAAGTATTTTTTGTTTAAAAATATATTAAAATAATATATTTTTTAAAAAATATTTTTAATATCAACACATCAAAACAATATAAAAAAATAAGTTAAAATAAAAAAATTTAAATTTTTTAAAACCAAACTAAAAATTAATATTGATTCCACGGTTACGAAAAATATAAAAATAACGTAGTATTACTGAGAATGTACCAGTCACACCACAAGGAATAAGCCCTTTTCATCATCTTTTTTTTTAAAAAAACACCTAGAGTATCGAATTTAACATGGCGTGCATGATGGTTGAACGAGATTGTTTTCGCGGTATAAGTGTGTTTTTTTAAAAAGTTATTTTTTATTTTAAATTAATTTTTAATATTTTTAAATTATTTTGATGTAGTGATTTTAAAAATGAATTTTGAAATAAAAAAAAATATTTTAATATATTTTTAAATAAAAAACAACCACTCTACATGTATCTTGAAAGGAGGCTGGAGTGGTTTTTGGGATGGTGCCTGAGGTCCCTCGATTCCCATTATTTTCAGCGCAACTAATTACGATTGATTAGCAATCTAGATTTTCTATGGTATGGCAGACAGCTGACCAAATTGACGATCCAGATCTATTGCTAATTGATAAATGTAAAAAGTGCAGATCGAAGCGTGGAAACACTGAAATTTAAGAGTATGTGTGAATGGAGTTCAAGACTCGAAGCAGTCTGATTTTCAGCACGCCATCTCATGTGCCCTAATTTAAGGCGGCAACAAGGGCGTTTACGAGAGAAATCCTTGAGTTGAGGCGACTCTGAAAGTGGCTACTAGATTAAACGATAACGTTATCGTGGAAATTAAGAGATGCAATTCACAGCATTTCCAGAAGCCTACGACATTCACCAATGAATTGTCTACTCGTTGACATACATACATACATACATATATATATATATAAAGTTGCTGCTCTTTTGGTTTTACACTTCTGAACCTAATTATAGAGAACCCGATCCAGGTTTACCTGTTTTTTTTTGGAGATTGATTAGGTCAAACTGATTTTTAACTTAGAAAAAAACAAATAAAAATAAAAGGTTTTTTCAATGGCTCTATTTAATTGGGCCAAACTAACCATATCGGGTTTTATATGTAGGCACAAACACAAGCAGAGTAGGAATGCATATAAACTCAATATTTTCATCATGTTTTTAGACGTTGTTTATTGTTGAGTAGATAAATTGAGCATGGGAATTTTTAAACTCTACCAATTAAGTACATTCTTTCAAAATTAAATTAATTTTAATTAATTGAAATTTGTGTCAACCCATTTTTATCAATTTCTTTAAAAGTCTTTATTCTCGAGGATGATATGTACTGTGAAATCTGATATTGTTTTAAATTGTGTTAGTTTGCTGGATTTTTTCTTAAATAGTGCTAGTTTTTTTTTATATAAAAAATCTATATAATTTCTCTAAACGGTGTGATTTAAGAACGGTGAGTCTAGCTAGAGATCTGTCTCCGTTTGTCTCGTGAAAGATGGTTTTGAAAACCACTTTCTAAGCTTTTAAATGTTTGTTTACTATTATAAAAGTTGGTAAATAAAAAACACTTTACGGTTAAAGAAAGATTTTACTTGGTTTATAAGAAAATGTTTTTATTTTATTTTGAGTGAAATATATTTTTCAAATGTTGTGAGAAAATAAAAAATATATCTTTTTATTTATTGATTATATCAAATTTGATACTCAATCTTTTGATTGCCATATATTTTTTTAAAATTATTTTTCTGATTTTTTTTTTCAATTTTATATCATAAAATTTGATTTGATTTGATTTGATTTTTATATCAACTTTGGTCCTTATTTTTTTGATCATTATTTATTTTTATCTTATCATTTTTCTAATTGAAATTTTTCATATCTATCAGATTTTGTTTTTATTCTTTTAATAGATATTTACTTTGTTTGAAATAATTTATGATTTTTTTTTAATTTAATTTTTTTAATTTTTTTTTCATTTATTAATCCTCATTGTTTAATAATTTTTTTAAAAATATTAATAAATTATTTTTCAATTTATTTTTAATGGATTAGCTAAATATTAAAAAAAAACTTTTTTTAAAAAATATATACTTAAGAACACTTTCCATAATTAAAAAAAAAACAGAGAATAAAATTGTCCCCAGCACAGATATTGTAAGCTTTTAGCCCCTCAACGAACCCTATATGCTTGTCAGTGTCGCGAAGCCCATCCGTGGATGAATGAAATTTCCAACTTGCATTTGATGCTAAAGTGGAAAATAGGAAAGTATATTTGTTTGGGAGGGAATAGGGAGATGGGACAGCCATGCACCTATCATACGCTTGCTTGCTTGGCCAGTGGACCAAGACCAACACTAGAAGGAAAGGGCAGTATGGTAAAAGACCTATAGCCCAACTGGCAATAAGCAATCGCTACACTGCATTTCAAGATTCCAATGTAAGAGGGTGGTGATATGTCAGCAAGTTCTAGTTAATAGATCCGCGCTGGGTTGCGGTTTTTTTTAATAAAAAAAACCTAAAATAAAATAAAATCAAGGTATAGATAGTTATTAGATACTTTTATTATTAATATAATTGTTATGAAAAAAACATCTCGACGCAACTCTCTACATGATTTGAGTTTAAAATTAAATTATGTGGTAGTTGTTTAAGCGTGATGTAGTCGACTTGTCTAATTAAAAAATAACTTGGATGATTGTTAAAAAATTAAAAATAAAATTTATAAAATTAAAATAAAATAAAATAAGGAATGAAAGAAAAAAAGAGAGAGGGCAATCGGAACAAAAGAGAAGGAAAAGGAAAGAAAGAGCTTCACTGCATGTATCCTCGCTACATTTACGACTGCTTGTGGCGACTGACATACCATAAAAAAATTGATAGTTGAGTTTGTTTTTAGAAACGGCCAGCGCTCAGTTAAGAGATGGATGAAGTGGCACTGGCACCACCTTGGCTGGTACGAATCATTAAATGCATCACTGATAACGGTAAAGGTAGTGGCCCTCACGACAAGAGGTACAAACAGGTAAGCCTTAAGGCTCGAGGCAGGGTGAGCCGATGGATGCACAAGGAGCTTGGATAATGGACCATCTAAGTTGACAAGATACACAGCATAATTGGTGGTTAGATGTTTAGCTCAGGGGAAAGTGGCAGTAAAGTTGTGGGAAGTTTCGGTGGTTTTCAAAAATGACTAGTCGAGGGAAGTTGTCCAGATCACGGGTGGTGAATTGTCAAATATGGGGCATGGCTAGGAATACTACATAGCCATCAGGTTCACGGGAACATGTAGATCCAACAGTTTTAGCTCGATTAAATATATAAGTTCATGGGTTTTGAACCCCTGCACCCCAGCATTATACATGAGATTTTTTTTCTTCTGGGGGGTTGCCACTACGGTAGCACCACAGAGAATCAGCTTTCTCAAGAACTTCAATATATTATCAAATTATGTATTTGTTTTTATTAAAAACTAGCCCTGTCTCTGCATATACATGCACCAAGGCTCCGTCTGGAAACAAAGGTTGCGTGCAATTAACCTCGTTTCCAAACAGACACTGATACATTTAAACACTGCCTTTTACAAAACTGATACACTTGGGATATCAATTTGAACAATCGTTTACTACCAAGGACGACATTGGAATAAGTTCTGGGAAGGACCTGGATAACTTAATATTAAAATCAACATACGGTCAATGATTTCAGTAATTTTCTTGATTAAAAAAAATTCAGTATAAGTAGGTGCAATCACTAGCACAGGATGAAAACCCTTGTCCTTGGCCCTCAATTACAGACAAAAACAAAAGGGGCTTTGCCAGCCTGGCTTTAACCCACACAGTCTATATTCCCACTCTCTCACACAAAATCCCCAAACTACCCCCAGCCAACTATCTCCTCTTATCATCATCTCCTGTCGCCACCATAGTCCATACACCTAGTTTCAAACACCATGTCAATCCTCTGCATTTTTCTATTTCTAACCACCGTCGTCGTCTCCGTACAGAGCTTACCTAACGCAGAACTTCCTGCGTTTAGAGAAGCACCGGCATTTCGAAACGGCAGAGAATGTCCCAAAAAGACATGGCCTTCATCATTCAACAACCTCAACCACCACCGCCACGATCCTTCTATAATTCACATCGCAATGACACTCGATGCCACCTACCTCCGTGGCTCCGTAGCCGGAGTCCTCTCCGTCCTCCAACACGCCGCCTGTCCTGAACACATAGTCTTCCACTTCATCGCCACTCACCGCCGAGCCGACCTCCGACGCACAATCACCTCCACATTCCCTTACCTAACCTTCCATCTCTACCATTTCAACACTGATCTGGTCAGAGGAAAGATCTCCTCCTCCATTCGCCGAGCTCTGGATCAACCGTTGAATTACGCGCGAATCTACCTCGCCGACCTCTTACCGTTCACAGTGAGGAGAATCATCTACTTCGATTCTGATTTAATCGTGGTCGATGACGTGGCAAAATTATGGAACATCAATCTAGGTGCACACGTACTTGGCGCACCAGAATATTGCCATGTTAATTTTTCTTATTATTTTAACTCTCGGTTTTGGTCGAGTCCAGTGTATGCGACATCGTTTACGGGGAGGAGAGCGTGCTATTTTAACACGGGGGTGATGGTGATAGATTTGAGAAAATGGAGAGAAGGGAAATACACTGAAAAATTAGAGTACTGGATGAGAGTACAGAAGAAGAATAGGATTTACGAGTTGGGTTCATTGCCTCCTTTTTTGCTTGTTTTCGCCGGCGACGTGGAGGGCGTCGAGCATAGATGGAATCAACATGGGCTTGGGGGCGATAATCTTGAAGGGCTGTGCAGGGATTTGCATCCCGGTCCGGTAAGTTTGTTACATTGGAGTGGTAAGGGCAAGCCTTGGCTCAGGTTGAACTCTAAAAGACCGTGTCCGTTGGATTCTTTGTGGGCACCTTATGATCTTTATCGTCATCCCACCTTGTTTTGTGATACCTAGCTAGGTTTGGTGCTGTGATCTTGATGCTAGGACAAAGGTTGAAATGTGAGGATTTTTGTCAGGTCTATCGTTGAGACCTAAGGGGGTTACGGCCGTTAAAAGAAATTTGTTAACGGCTGTGATTTTGTGGAAAATGGAGCGTTCAATTACTTTGAAAATGCAGAGAAAAAGTGGGATCTTCGGTTGTTTGTCATGGTGATCCGATAAAGATGATGATTGACTGCGTGGATAAAGGAAAAGCTAGGTGGTGGAGGGTTTTTTTTTTTTTGAAGTAGGTTTTCTTTCAAGATTATGGAAAATCGCTTTCAAAGGGTTTTTGGTCTCGCTTTGTACAGTATAATAATAATAGTAAGTGAAAGGGGTATTGTTAAATACCAATAAGGGACCTCCACCTGCTACATTGTTTGATTAATGTTTGTCGCTGATCAAAAGTTGTTTTAGCTTTTGTTTGCTTGCTAAAAACTTTACTGAAATTATTTTTCAACATTAATCAAAAATTGAAAAATAAGTACATAATTTTTTTTTTAGTTAACCTCTTAATAATGTCAATTTAAAAAAAAAAACATGTTTAAAATATTTTTATCAGTTGCTATCAACTTGTTATTATTCACCGAACACTACAATAACCAGTAGTCCACGATATTTTAAAAGGGGGTTTGAAACAGTTTTAAAGTGATTTTTTTTTAAATATATTAAAAATATTTTTTTATTTGTAATAGTAATATATAAAAACAATAAAAATTATAAAAAATTAATTTAAAAAAAAATACATTCAAGATTTAGTAAAATTATGGTCGCACAGTGGCGCCAAGAAATTGTTGATATAATTATTATTTTATTTTTAATTTTCAAAACTTTTTATCATTATTACTAATATCATCACCTTTCTTTATCATAGATAATGTATTTTTCTTGATTTATTATCATTACTTAAAAAATATAATTAAAAATAATATATCTTACAGAGAAATATTATAGGAAAATATTTTTTTTGATATGTCAGGATAATAAAAAAAATAACGAAACCTTAAGTTTGCAATTAAAATGTAAAGTAAGCGCGGGTTCTTGAATTGTCGTGGGTATTGGTTGCATTTTTTTGCCCAAGAATCGCCGCTTGTTTGATTTAAAACCAGCGACTGGAACAATTTCTTTTCCTTCTTTCGTTGATTTGCTCAATCAGGACTTCCAAGTTCCTAGCTAGGGAAATAAAAGAAATGGAGCTCTCTTTTCCCTCCTGTTTGCCATTGATCTGGAGCTTTTCCTGTTTGTTTTAAAGGTTATATCGTGAAGCTATAGTTAATTTTAAACAGCGATAAAGCTAAAGTTTTTTTTTTTCTTTTCAGAATGCAATAAATCTAAAGCTGAATCTAACATCCACACTCATTACACTTGCTAGAGAAGGAAAGAAAATAAAACAATGGAGTATAACTTCCACTCCTAGTGCAGGCAAGGCAATAGTAAATAGAGAAACGGGAAGAAGAAAAAGAAAATATTTGAATTCAAGTGGGTTGAATTTGATGCTCATATAAGCTATATGCCTCGACCATTGATGAAGGCTGCGGATTCAATAAACCAAATAGGAGCAATGCCTTAAACCGATTCTTGCTTCGGCTTCGAACATGGGCCTGGGGTTCCATCGGTCACTGTGTATACCTAGGCTGGATCTTTTTTCCTTGGGCTTTTTCTAGAAAACGTGTTTTGTTGACATCAAGCGTGCTCACTGTACAACATCATGTACGTGCCTCTTGGGGCAATTTCAATGGTAAAAACCAGTCAAATTGTCAATGTAATATTTTGAACAGTGTATTTTTTTTTCCATGTTGTATTTCAATGAAAAATGGCATCTTGACATGTCATTTTTTATTTTATATGGAATGAAAAGAAGAGAGGGGAGGAGTTTAAAGAAGGAAAAAAAAACAATTAAGATTTTCTCTTCATTTTATGCCTTCTTTTTTTAAAAAAAGAAAAAAAATAAAGTAGTCAATAGTTGTTAGAGGCAAGATCACGCACGCATACCACCTAGCAAATGCCATGTGGATTAGCAGAAGCCCAGCCCAATCATGTTTACAAGTATCTACGTGTCATCTGTGGTGTCCATTGCTTTTCTTCCTCTTCCATCCCCTCAAGCCATCAGTACTGCCAAGTGCTATCCACACAAAATACCTGCCATAACTGTCACTGTATAACCAAGCCAAAAATATCAAAGGAAGAAATGATGAAAAAAGAAAGAAAGAAAAACTAGAGGTCTAAACTCGAAGCGGATTCAAGAGAAACCAGTGACTTGACACTTGAAGCGGAGATTCAAGTAAAACCTTTTTTCTGCAGTCATGGCCACTGTGGCATCAGGAGGTACAATACCTATCAAACTCCACAGCACTCACAGACCAAAACCCCCATCTCCATTTCTTGGAAGAAAACTCAATCTCAATCCCTCTTCAAGAACATCCATAGCCACCTTACACCCCAAAACACTTGCAGTTGTTGCATCATCAGGAGGTGAGTTCTTCGATGCAGTTCACAATCTCTTTTTGGGTGTAGGAGTAGGGCTACCATGTACAGTGATGGAGTGTGGTGATATAATATATAGAAGCACTTTGCCAAAGCCCAGTGGGTTGACGCTTACTGTTCCTGGCGCTGCTTTGGCTTTGGGTACTTTGTCTTACCTCTGGGCCACTCCCGGTGTGGCTCCTGGGTTCTTTGACATGTTTTTTCTTGCTTTTGTTGAGAGATTGTTTAGGCCCACTTTTAAGAAGGTTAGTGTTAGTTGTGATTGGTTTTATTGTTTCTCTTGGTTGGATTGTTTTTGTGGCTCTTGATTGCATATAACTTGTGGTTATGGGTTTGTTTTTTGGTTTCAGGATGACTTTGTTTTGGGGAAGAAGTTGGGCGAGGGAGCTTTTGGAGTGGTTTATAGAGCTTCATTGACGAAGAAGCCTTCTTCCAAGGTATAAAATGTTTGATGAAATTATTTTTTGTTGTCAGAAACTTTCTTTGAACTTGTTCTTACAGAAATTGACTCTTGAATCAATTGCATCATTGTGTCTTTTTAGGTACATGACTAAAATTGAATTGGTTAGATATTTCACAGTTAATTCATGACATTAATTTTACCAATCGCTGCACTTTCTTTATTAGCTGTCCTGCTTAAGCTAATAGATTCATACCTTTAAATCTCTTCAACATCAGATGTTTTTGGAAGATATTCTCACTGATCGTTTCATGGGATGACCGGATGATTAAAAAGGAAAACTAATCAATTAATTCTATTGGTGTTTTCGATGTTCTGGTAATGATTTATGAGTGATGCACATGCTTCTTAGCTTTCATTGACTAAGAATGCCTTGAGGAACTTAATACATTACATTAATTTGTGGTTTTTAGGTGCCTTATCAGAAGGAAGGTGACTTAGTATTGAAAAAGGCTACTGAATACGGGGCAGTGGAAATTTGGATGAATGAACGAGTTCGAAGAGCTTGTGCAAACAGCTGTGCTGATTTTGTGCATGGATTTCTTGAGGTGTTGATCTATAATGACTAGTACTACCATATAAATTAAGGGTATTTTTATCTCAAGAATTGAGCAAATCAATCTGATAGCTCACACCCTTTTGTATTCTGTTCCTTTTCTGGTGACTTGAATTGCTAAAATGGAACTAATCTCAGAATTCTTCAAAGAAAGGAGCTGAATATTGGCTCATATGGCGGTATGAAGGGGAGGCCACACTTTATGATTTGATGCAGAGCAAAGAGTTCCCCTACAATGTTGGTACATTCTCTCTGTTTCCTTCTTTATAATAATACTCATTACTTAGATTCAATAACTTATACATCTGAATCCCGTGTTTGAGAACTTTGTATAATCAATTAGCTTAAGTGAAAAGGTTGATCCTTCCTTCTGAGCAACAACTTTCAGTCTTTAATTGGTGATAAATATTAGGTTTTTCTATTGTTGATGTAGTATCACAACTGAACGGTCTAATTCATCTGTACTTCTCATTCTGAAATAGAAAATATGTCATTGTGTTTCTATTCCCAACTGATTTTGTAGATATAGTTGGTTTGGACTTAATTGGTTCTATTAAGTTGCTTCAAGATTAAAACTTGGTTTATTCAAATTACCAGTGCCAGTTTTAGTAATATTACCTAATGTTCAGGTAGAGACAATGATAGTCAAAGAGGTACAGGACTTGCCTAGGGGGCTGGAGAGGGAAAACAGAATCATTCAAACTATCATGAGACAACTTTTATTTGCGCTGGATGGCCTTCACTCGACAGGAATTGTGCATAGGGATATTAAACCACAGAATATTATTTTCTCTGAAGGTAATGACATCGAGATTTCTTCTAACATAAAAGTTAAAGTCAATCTAAGATCAAATTATTCATGTTTTCATGTAAAACTGGAGCAGGATCTCGTACATTCAAAATCATTGATCTTGGAGCAGCAGCAGATTTGCGAGTGGGAATCAATTATATTCCAAAGGAATTTCTTTTGGACCCAAGGTACTTTCTTTCTCACAAGGCAACAACAACTATAAAAGATTATGGTGACAATTTTATTGAAGATAACTAACTATATGACAGGTTGAACCCCCAACTTCTTCACTAGTAACTGAAATTAGTACTGAGACTCGTGTGATGCAATCATTTAAGTTTGAATCATGCTTGTCATCGAGTTCATAGTTCTGGGATTTCGTTCTTCAGATCTCCAAAAGGAGCTTTCCTTTTCTTAGCACGTTTATGTAGCATTTAGCATGTTTATGTAGCATTTGAATTCCTTTATTTACTTTATGTCGATCACCATGGCACTTCACAAATAGGAAACAGGCATTGCTAACTAAATTTTTGACAATAAGATGGCCCTTCAATTTTACATCATTTTTTATATCCATGATTGTAGTAGAGACACAGCATACATTTTATTTACTTGGTTTCTTTTTCCTAATTTCTTTCCCGTTTATCATATTGTATTCACAATCCATCCCATCTCAGATATGCAGCGCCAGAGCAATATATCATGAGCACGCAAACTCCATCTGCGCCCTCAGCTCCTGTGGCAACTGCACTTTCCCCAGTGCTTTGGCAGGTGCAAATACCAACCTCAATATCTCCTAGTATAATTATCATGAGCCTGGCATTCTCCCTCAACGAAATAATCTTCCTTCTGATGCTTTTGACAAACAGATGAACTTGCCAGATAGATTTGATATTTACAGCACTGGTTTAATCTTCCTGCAAATGGTGAGTGAAAATCACTGAGCAGCTATGGTTACCGTGTTCAAGCGCTGAATACTTTGTCTGCCATGCATCTGTTCACACCTACAGACATTCTGTAGTGACTTTCATATAAGCAGTTCAAGAATGGACAAAAATTATTAAATCCTTCTGTACATCAACAACAGCAGTGAGGAATCCTTTTCTTTAATGCTTGAGGGTACTATCTACTGATTCATGCCCAGAAACATTTTGCAATAGGAGTACCAGTACCGTAAATAATGGGGAGTTGTGGAGGGGAGGGGGAATGAAATACAGTAAATGCATTCAGGGAAATAAATTTTGCATTTAGGTTAGCATTTTCATTGATTTACCACTCAAATTATCACATCAAGAAATTGTTTGAAATGTTCTGGTTTATAAATTAAGATTTTAGTTGCATTGAAGGTCAAATAAATTGATAAAATGTACCACCAAACATGAGTGATTAGGTCACATGCCATTTTCAATTGATCAAAGTAGAACGAAGTACTTGAAAATTCAAACATTCAGCTAGTCACACACTGGATATGAGAAACTGTCTTTAGGCATTATTAGCTCTTAAAATAGTAACGTGCTTCTTCATGTTGTTACCTGAGTCTAAACAGATTGCTAGTTTTGACTACTTCTTGTGATGGAATTTTTTAGTTGTATTCAACTTTTAACACCTCTTCTTACAGGCTTTTTCAGGACTACGATCTGATAGTGCACTCATACAGTTTAACCGTCAATTAAAACGATGCGATTATGACTTAAATGCATGGAGGAAAAGCGTAGAGCCACGTGCCAGCTCTGACCTTCGAAAGGGTTTTGAGTTATTGGATTTAGATGGTGGGATAGGATGGGAGCTTCTTACTTCAATGGTTCGATATAAAGCAGGACAAAGAATAAGTGCAAAGGGAGGTTTAGCTAACCCTTACTTCGATAGGGAAGGACTATTAGTTTTGTCCCTCATGCAGAATCTCAGGCTGCAATTGTTTCGAGCAACACAACAGGATTATGGAGAAGCTGCCGAATGGGTTATTCAGCTAATGGCAAAATCTGGAACAGAGAAGGAGGGTGGCTTCACAGAAGCTCAACTTCAAGATCTGAGAGTCTGTTTTTGAACTATATTAAAAATTATTTTTAACAATATCGTTCACAGAGGAATCTCTGACTGTTTCTGTTCTTTATGTTCAGGAAAGACAAGAGCCTAAAAAGAAGGCAAGCCCTCAAAGGAATGCTCTTGCGTCAGTACTTCGGCTCCAAAGGAAGATTATGAAAACAGTGAACGAGAGCGTGGACGAGCTTTACAGACGAAGGAAGAGCCTATGGTGGAGCCGATGGATCCCCAGAGAGGAATGAAAACTGTACATAGATGCATATATTTTAGTTTTTATGTAAATTTTGTAACTGCAGTATTACATCTGACCACTTTGGTGGAATAGAAAATCATGTGTGAAGATGAACTTAGCTGGAATCTTTGGGGAAACATACCTGGAATCTTTTGACCGCACGTGTAAGCTCCTTCAGTAACGATAAACTTATAGAAAAGAATCGATAAATGAAATGAAACTGCCATGAAGCATTCTAAAGTCTTCACATTCTTGCGGAAGTAGTTGAATATTCAGACACGCTCTGGGCACGGCATTTTAGAAGTATTTTTCTGCAGAAAAACTGACTCATGATGCTTGCTTTTAAAGAAATGGCCAGTGAACGTGGGTTCTCGATATTGATGATTGCAGAGAAAAAGTAAAGAAACTGCTATTAAGCATCGATATTTTCTCACCAGCTTTCGACAGCTTCAGATCAGACCTGTGCCACTTCTAGGAAAATAAGAAAATTATTGTTTTCGTGGAATTTTGAAAATTATTTTGTGTTAGGAATGGAGAGCACTCAGCTCCTAGTAAATTAAGAAAAATAAAATTAAAAGCTGCGAGTAACAAACAGTAAAAGCAATATTAAGCCTCTTAATTTGACACAAAGGCCTTACAGCAAAAGCAGTAAGTTCTCAAGCTGGCCTTGCTCTTTGCGTAGCTTGAAGACACAAAGGCCTTAGGCCACTGCAAAGAAGATTAGGGCCATGCTCATCCTTGATGAACAGAACTGACTCTCGCAGGAGTCCCACCCAGCAACAGCATGGGTAAAAGAAAAGGAGAAAAACTGGGAGGTTCAAGGTTCACAAATTTATTTCCTGATGACATGTTGCCACTGGCACATTGCTCCCGTTCTTTCCTCTAGAAACATCTTCCCTAGAATCACAAGCTGAATCATCTATCAACTTTAAAAGTAGAAGATTCCACATTTGTTTTTCAGGTCTCATGCATGCTGGCTGGATATTTTACATGAGATAAATGTGGTTCACAAATCATTTACCAGAAAATAAGTAAAAATCACAACACAACTTCGAGTTAATTAATTAATACACTTAAAATCACTAAAATTATGAGAATTTATCAGCATGCAATATCTTTTAAATTAGTTAATTGAGCTGTTCATATCCATATTATTCGAGAATAAGCAACGATTCTACAACGTTAGCCCTTAACTTGTTCATTCTTCAAGCCATCTATATTTTCTATTTATGATCGCATACGTTTCTCTATCCCTGCGTGGTCATGGGACTGGGTAGCTAAGACTGGACAACGGTAACCTGGCTGGCCTGATCAGTCAGCTAAGCAAGGACACAATCACATGTTAAATATCTGTTCGTGCATAATTGATTCAATAATTAACTCGTAATTACATGGAGGATTTCTCGTAAACTTCCCGTTAAGCATGAAGTTTACGACAGAATTAGAATTGGTCGAAAAAAACACAACTGTTTGATCAAATTGAAGTATTAGTCCATGTTAAGTTATGGCCATTTGAATGATTGGTTGAAGGAATTCAAGGTGAGGAGAAATCAAGCACAGCAGCATGTGGGAAGAAAGTTGCTTCATAAACAAAAAAACGTATCAAAGTAGAATAATTCGCATGGTGGTCGAGCCAATATTAATTATAAACTATGGTTTCAAAGCTTATTGAACTAAGATAACAAATAATATTTATGTTGAGTCTATCACAGGCAATGTTATTGTAAATCACGAGACATTCACGTGCAAATCTGACCTTCTTGTTCAGTACAACAAGGCTGTTTTTATATGTGTACAATACAACAAAACCCAGCATGAAACACCTCAAACAAGACCTGTAACTCTTTGATTATAGTGCAATTAAAATATCAAATTTCACTGTTATTAGTCATCATCGTCTCTAATCTTTAGTTGAATCTGTGGTTTAAATGGTGGTTTTCATCACAAATCCTGGCATAGCATGCCATTGCTGATGTCATAATTACAACCTGTAAAATATTTAAATATTTTTGGTGCCTAATAATGCATGCATCAAGTATAGGGAAAAACAAGTAATGTGTGAACATTGAATATTTTTTAGTCCACAATCATCATATGATGCCCATTCCTATTAACTGGTTAGTATTTTTAACTCGATGATAACTTAATATATTTAGGTTTATCATGAGCTGAATTTAAAAAATTATAGGTCTAGCAAAATACCAAACTCAATGTATTTTTGTTTAATAATGCGTTGAGCTCAAGGAACCATAGACTTAGCTGAGATTTCTCTGTGAATGATATTGTTAAAAATAATTTTTAATATAGTTCAAAAACAAACTCAATGTATTTTAAACCCATGATAAAATATAAAATCAAAAATACTCGGGTTCAACCATACACTGAACCCAAGAAACCATAAATCAGCAAAATATTAGACCCAATATACTTGGGATCAACCATGCGCTAAGCCCAAGGAATCATGGGTCTTACAAAACGCCATAACCAATATACTTGGGTTCGACCATAAGCTAAGCCCAATGAACTATGAGTTTGACAAAATACCAGATCCAATATATTTGGGTTGAGTTTAGCCATACGTTGAGCTCAAAAAACCATAAATTAACAAAATATCAAACCCCATACATTTAGGATCAACCATGAGCTGAGCCCAATAAATCATGATTTGAAAAAATACTAGACTCGATGTACCTGGGTTCAACCATGAGTTGAGCCTGATGAATTATAAGTTTGGCAAAATATTAGACCTGATATACTTGATTTCAGTCTTGAGTAGAGCCTAAAGGAACATGAGTTTGGTAATTTACTAAATCCAATATATTTAGATTCAACTGTGAGCCTAGTAAGTTTTCAAACCCATCTCACCTAGGTTTCGCTCCCGACCTAATTGATATGTTAGGACCATAGTGTTTTATTTTAAGATTATTAACGTGACATATTTATGTTAGAAATAATCATCTCTCTACACTTGTAGATGTATGAAATGTCTTTTAAAAGACTACCATATTCTCATCTCATTAATGATCTGTAAGAAATATTTATTTTTCATTAATGATCTATAAGATATCTTTATATCTCATTAATATCATCAAGCAAAAATAACTCTTCAGTCCTTCTACTCCACCAAATCAACAAGGTTCAAGAAGTATAAATATTCTTTGAACCACTTAGGTAAGAGTTTCACTTTTTCTTACTCTTAAAACATATATATCTTAATCTTTAGAGCATTAATCACTCAAAAACAAGAATAAACATTCTTGTTCTTAAATTTTAAAGCTTTTTTTTTATTATTTTTATTCTAAAATTATTGATTTTATTATTGGAAGATCCTTAAATTTTATTGATAAAGACTGTTTTGCAGGTAATATAATATTTACTATCGATTTTGCACTCCCTCGACTAAGAAGAAGGAGATATTGACATGAATATTTAATTAACTACTATTTAAATACCTAATAATCTGATTCATGAGATTTTAGAACATTATAACTTGTACATATATGTAGGTAGCTTCTTTTGATGATCGAAATGTTAATACTTTGTCTACTAGACACAATTAACAACTGTGGTGTCCAATTAGACTCCGGAATCTCAAGATAATATTTGTAACATATGTAGTAAACCTATGATCATCCAAAACATAGAAACAACTAAAGTCATGTGTTATATATTCAAGGTAAGCACCACACATAGCATCAAAATATCTTGTCCGGGTTTTAAGAAAAGTGTGTAAGAACCAACAAATTTCTGATCATGAGCTCTTGAATCGATATTGACAGCTTAAAATTGTTCAAATAGAGAGATTAGAGTATGAATATCATTGATTATTTATTAGAATGAGGGTTAATTAATGGAAGTTGGTGTCCCTTTGTGAAATGGGAGGAACACGAGACCAAGCAAGTGGCTGATTGCTTTTTGATCAAGTTTAATCTACTCCTTAATTTAATCAATCACTCAATTGGGCTATGTGCTCTCACAGTTTTGTTTTTACAAGATTGGCAGTGTAAATATATGGTGGAATCTTGGTCATATAACCGTGAGATTTCACTTCTTGACTCACTCTTGTTTTCTTTTCTGGGAATTGGAGATTCTGGAGTTGTCTTTCTTGATTTTAATTCACTGCAAAATGGTATCCTGTGATTTGGACGGCCATTTCATCTCTCTTTCTATACGAGGACTTCTGGTATTTTTTTAGTTCTTAGGCATTCCACCAATGTGACCAGTCTGTCAAATATTTGAGTAGAATTTCAAGTGAGGAGTGGATTCAAATTCCCATCAAATCTCAAGAGTTAAAATGTCGGCAGGATCTTATTCTCATGCGGCCTGCTGCCAACTTTACAATCTGACATGATTTCAACTTCTCTTTCGACAAACCCCCTGATATGTGTGTTCACTATTTGATTCACTGGTGATTCTATGGAGGTAAACTATCACATTAGGTCCCCTGTCTACCAAAAATCTCAATTAAACCGTTGATTTACAGTGCTCATTTGTCAAAGTAACTAACTTGGAAGTGCTTGTCAAATTTCTTGATGGCTTGGAAAGTTCATTCAAATATAACGAGTGCTCCTCCATGCTCTCTGAAATCCCAAGCAGCTGGTTGTGGGCATCTAGTCCCTTGACACTCTTTTTCTTCTGATGAAGCACCGTGTATTGCATGGAAAAAGAAGTGATCATGAATTATAAATATTAAAAACGGAATGCCCACCAAAGAATAATTTTATGGCATCCTCTCATGGGCATGGACGTACAGCCAAACCACGTACATTTAAAGTAAACAAATATCCGTCCCAAATCCAAAATCCTCTAAATTATGCAGCAAATGTCCAGAACTAACGTTTGGATAACACAAATAAAAATTAAATGTGCTAAATTATCCATGGATTGTGACAACACCATTGTATCATATGCGCTCATGCCCCACATGGAAGGATTTATATATTCATAGAGAGTCAAAAGAATTATTAAGATGAGCTCACTATAGTCTTTAAACATGCTGAAAAGGTAATTAATATTGCTTTGATATGTAGGATTCAACTCCCTTCTATTGTCTGTTTAGTTGGATCCAACAAGAACACAAGCAATTTTAAAAAGAGAAGTTAAGAAGTAGAATTATTGTCAAACTATGATCCCATCATCATCTACAAATTAAGAGGCAGCCCATAAGCTAAGAAATTTGTCACCTTATTGAAGTAATGGCCGACCCACTGTGCTGGTGGGTGATGCCTATTTTCCTACACAGGTAAGGATATGGTATAGATTATAGAGTATGACGGGGCAAGAGAAGAGGAAGGAGATGGGGGCTTGTTTGGATTCTTTTTATCATTTTCCTTGGAGCGTTTGGGTATGGTGCCCAAGTGGGGTTGTGGGGGCTAGTTGGCATTGTCTGGTGGGTTTAGCGACACTGCACGCCCTTTCATGCCCCATCGTTGGCTCTTTACTAGACCAGTCTGAGCTAGGACCACACCCATCTTACTATATAAACAGCCTCCCCTTCTTGCACTTCCATTTCAAGCCAACTCACACAATAGCTCAAAAATCATTTTCCATTCAATTCAACCAGTGACCCCCCCTCCAGAAAAATAATAAAAAAATCACTAAAGATGAAGATGAACAGTGCTCGCATGGGGAGCTCAAAGAGAAGGATTTCAAGCAAAGGGCTAGGAGCTGTCCTTAGAGAACAAAGGGCTAGGCTTTACATAATAAGGAGATGTGTAGTCATGTTAATATGCTGGCATGATTAACACTATGATCTCCTCTTAGCCATAGTTACGGCGGGGATAAGTAATCTTCCCCTTTTTTTCTTCTTGGTGGAGTGTAAATAGCTGCGGCAGGGCTGGAAATTATTATGGGAGAGTTTTTTCTTTTTCTTAACAAATTTTGTTATGGCTTGGCCTTATGGGGCTTCGATAATCAATGTATACACCGGATAGTATGAATCAAAGCTTCGATATTATCTAACAAATCATTGCAATTGTTGATGCTCTCCCTGTTCCTTTTAGTTTTCTAGCTTTGTATTATTCTTTTTCCTCGGGGTCATAAGTGCGCATGGTGATCAATATTTGAGCGTTGCCTTGTGATTTAGTGGTCTAGCTAACCCTTCACTCCCTACCTCTTCTTCTTTATTTCCCTTTTAATTTGTTTTGGCATGAATGAATGCTTTACTTCAGACATATATTGCATCTAGATTTTACTTTCTTTGATTAACCCTGTTCGATGCCTCTAGCCATCTCAATTTGGTTGAGACGTCATTTGACTAGACTGTTCATAGTCAAAGCGATATTACTATCTTCATGTTCAATAGGGGGGGGGGGGGAAACCCTTCAATATCTTCTTTTCCTCTGTGTTTGCGCTTCACTCATCTGAATCTCTCGAGGCATGTACAGATTCATATTGTAAAAAGAGTTGCTATAGGTACATCTAGGTGTTATCTCTGCAGGAGGAGAGGTGGGGAGATCCTCTCTTTTGCTGCCTTAAACATTATAAGTTTCTATATTTGTTAGAATTAGGCAGCTACTGCTAGGATTGCTGATTAAGATCAAGATAAAGTTCAGAATGCGGAGGAAGGAAAATTGATGCATCTCGAAGTTGTATTCTTTTGTCCCGAGTCTCTAAATATGCAAATCCCATAACTAGAACTCCATTGCAGTAAAACGAAGAGGGCGTGGAGATTAGAAGGAGATAATATTCAACCGTAAGATACCAATGTGAGATTTTCATTGTTTTTACAGCCATGATAGTAATCATCATGGATGTATTCAAACTCATTTATGTGTCAAATCTACTTGGTCCAGTTAAAGAGAATAAATTATTCAAAGTATTTTGAAACTTGTACTGTCAATTTACACTTTTTTTTCTTTGTTTCTTGTTTTTTAGGATGAATTTGAGAGCTAATCTTGCTCGCAACAGAAGCACAAAAAAGTAGCAACTCTTTTTGTAGATTTGGATGACTGGCTAAGGTGAAGGTGGGTTTGGATGGAGGCAGCCGTATAATGGACCGTGAGGTAGATGTAGGTCCATTAATCATTTGAAGTGAGGATTAGCTGTGATGATATTGCAGAAGCCCTTACTGTTTAATCATCATGTTATCTCCCACCTATCTCTAAGACACGTCCAAAAAGGCGTCAAATTAAGCACAGAAAATGGCTTATCATTGATGCTTTCCAAATCCTCTGTGTCTATCGATGTCGAGGCAGTATTTCATGAGTACATTAGATCTCCTTGATTTTCCTTGAGAAACAATCCATCCCTTCAGCTGTCCGCTTTGATCAGGAGTTTTGATGGCTAATAGCAACTAATTTTCATATAATTACTCGGTAAATGCATGGTCTGTTCACCAGTCCCTTTCTTGCTAGTTCTTTCGAAAAAGAAGATGAAAACAGTAATTGTATTCCAAGGGGTTTTTTGGATCTTCCTTGAGCCTCTTGTTGCGGTGGCTTTGTGGTCAAAACTCATTTTGTGGGCCTCGTGAATTATTGGGTTACAACCCATACTCACGTGTGACACGTGTACGGTAAAAGATGAGTGCTGCGTCTAACAGCACCCCCATTTTTGTTTCTTCTACTGTATTGTGCCTGTGAACAAAACAGAAGTAAGAAGCGACCGAGTCAAATGACGGATTTTGCTCAGCCTCCATAGTCCATACATCCATGCATAGTATCCTCTGAGGCCATCTGCACACCAAGACTGTAACTTCTTTCATCCGAGGATAACACGTGTCAAGATCGGTTCATACCTTTTTCTTCTTCCTTTTGGATATCTTATGATGATGAATTTGACCGTGACATTCCAGTTTCCAGAATCTAAGCTTTTTATCCTAGGGATTGTAAATTTCTAATGTTGACTGAAAGAAGTGATATATGGGATTGTTTTACGCTTCTCTTTCCGTTTTGGATTCCCATCTTTTAAAATGTGAGAAGATGCGGATTTTATTAGTCTTAATATCTTAAATCTGAATACAGAAGAATTTCATTTTAGAACAAACATGAAATTTAATTTCAAGATAATCTGGCACCTGAGATAAATCTTAGTCATTACCAAACTCTTCGTACTTCAATAGTCAAGTATACAGATATTTAATGATATAAAAAGCTTGGTTTAAATTTAAAAAATAAAATTATTAAATAAAATCTCGTATTATAAATTTACTGTATAACACCAGCTGCTTGCCTTTTCCTTGCTAAAAAATTCGCGACAGGTATAGAGTTTTGAACTGAATATTAAATTCATTCCATGAAAGGTATGATAATTTAATTTGAACTGAGTTTAATAGTTTAGATAAAATATCACAAGGCACATCACTACGTACGTGCATGAGTGCCATCAAAACATTAAAACTTAACACGCCATTTAAGCAGTAAAAAAGCAGAAGTAAAAGACCGGATTTACTGCTGAAGATGGAGGTGCATAATCCAATTGAATGGAGAAGGCTGCAGACGATAATGGTTTCTGACATCCACAAAAATGGCAATAAGGTGAGACATATTGTCTGCATACTGTTTGCAGAAGGGAGTTCAAATGTACAACTGTTGCAAGATGTTGATGATGGCAGTAATATTTTCCAACGCACGTGCCTTCCTTCCTTTCTGGTAAAGGGTGAATCAACTAACATAAATGCATCAACAAACATGTTTTCCGTTGTTTTCTGTAGTAACTACCAGCTAGTAGTGGGATTTCTTTTTTAAAAAATAGCATAGATCTCCAAAAGTTTTGTGAAAATAACGTACTTTGAAAAGTTTTTTAAAAATATTACAATTTGAACACAATCATGTTTTAAAATATTGTTTTTATACATAATTGTTATTTGTAATAGTAGCCGCATCTAACAATATTTTTCTACACAACCGTTATTTGAAATAGTCATTGTTTAGTGAATGTTTCAAAACATCTTCCGTTTACAAATTAATTAACCTCAACAAAAATCAATTAAATATTTTATGAATATCCAATGGTCAAAAGATAGATTGAAGATACAATGTCCAAGAAAAAAAAGATGAGATAAGGTGATCTAATGTGGCAGGAGAGATAAATAAGGGAAGAACAAAAATAAAAAAAGGAATGGGTTACTAGGAACAAACCAGGACTTTGTTTTTGACACACCCAATACCATGATCTTAATGATACGATTATAACTACACCTTGAAAAAATATCAAATGAGATCATAATTAACCTTAAACAAAACCATTAATAAATTACGACTATATTTAGTGATTTTTTAATGTATAATTAGAATTGTTTCAACGGTATTAAATATGTTGAAAATAAAACTTTAATGTATTCTTGATGATTTATTTTTTTTTGGCCTTTGAATTTTAAATTTTAGTTTTTCACCATTATATTTTTTTTAATCTCATTTTTAATCATTAAATCTTTATAAAATCTTGAATTAATTTTTTATATATATATGTTAATTTAAATGAAAAAACATGATTTTTTTTTTAGCAACTATAGCGGTCGGTTGTTTTTAACTACTATTCTCGTCGACTGTCGTTTTCGATCTATGTTATTTTTCTAAACTTTTCTACGGAAATGTGTTTAAATTCTAAAATACTCCTGGTAGTCGCTAGTGGGTCAGTAATGTCAGGTGAACAGAAGCTGAGTTTTGCAAACTTAATATTCTGCTGTCGGCCACATAAGAAGGTGCCACCTCTCACTCTGTCCTGTCTAAACAAATAGAGAAGGAGATGACCCGGAGGTGATTGTCAAAACAGCAGCTTTTATGAAGCCCACGTGCACCTCCTCATCTTAAACCCCACCATGTCTGATTCCTTTTCAATCAGCATCCAGCAAATTAAATAAAGAAAAAGAAGCTGAGCAAGGCCAGGACCAGGCACGGGGACCCCCGATTTTTCTCTGTTATCAATAATTCTTCGCTTGAATGTTGCCTCTGTGCGCGTGCGCGTGTGCGTGTGTAATGGGCCATCTCAAAATTAGGTTTTGAAAATTTTCAAACAAGGTCTCGAGGTGCTTCAGCTCAGTTACGAAGTCCACATCGTGGATTTTGCAGGCAACTAAAGCTTGTTGGGGGTATCAAGCCATTTCCCCCCTCTTCGTTCTTTAATGGTTTATGCAGGTTAATTTTGTAAGACAGCAAATTAAGCATTCTCCAACAGTTCACATCATGTTGTTTTGAATGTCCATGCGCTTATGAAGTCATTTTTGTTCAGAAGCAACATAATCAGAAGATAATCAATATGTAGCTTGACAGGCGAGGAAGAAGAAGCCTAGCCTTCTGGAAGGATTGGTTAAAATTAAAACATGCATGGGCTATAATCTATTGCTATAAATTTACACAGTTCATTACCAATGACCAAACGTTTGTTTTTGGGCTAAATTGATTAATGGGCAAGTGGCGAGTCGTTGCTTGCTGTGGCTTGTGGTAAGCAGTATGCCTGTCGTCCACTCGTGGAGTTCTGTTAGTAGATGGCAAGGGCTTTGCCGCCAAGCAGAGGACGAATGGTCCTCTACAAGGACAAAAGTAGTTGCTCATCAGACGACAGGCCATTTAAAATTCACTGACATGTTTCTTGCAAAGAGGTGACAACTGACAAGCAAATTTACAAGCAGGCAAGAAACAGTTAGCCCCGCCAGCTGAGGCGTTTGATAGTAGACGACCGCTCGTTTAGAAAACAGGTGAACTATTTCTGAGTACTCAACTGAAAAACAAGGTTTAAGGCCTTGCTGCCTGTCTAATTACAGCAAGGATGGTTTGTTTTCTAAGTGAGATTATGCTGCTACTATCAGGTATTGGGCAATATGACTATGAGTTATCAATCCGATTTGATCAACCTGGTCTCATAATTTTATTATATAAGAAAGACTTGATCATTTATTTAAGACTAAATGAAGAACACGCAGCATTTCGGTTCTAGCAGATACTGAGCACTTGGCTGGTCGGTAGTTGGGTCTGGTAATTAGAATCATTGTCTCTGTTAAGAATATTTTTATACCAATCATTCGAAGGTTGAACAACTAAAACCCGTGTTTTCCCGAAGGTGGAAAGGTCTTGGCAACTAAAAGATTTCATTAATTGACTTAAGAGAGTCAGCCCATGATTAGTACACCAACTAGCATTTATCAAGGATTAGCTCCACTTTATCTTAATTACACGAACCTGATTAACTGTTATATGATCCAAAACCTGATAGCTAGTATGCCCTTTAATGAGTATCAAGTGATTAGTGTCTTAATAAAATCATGTCGTTGATGGTTCTTACTACCTAAACATGAGAGATACTTGGAGTTCTGAACAACTTCATGATATTATCCTGTTGCTTCAATTTTGTAACGCAGTTGGAACCAAATGCATGAACATGCAAGGTACAGACATGGTCCTAGACGAAATAATTGGCATTCTTTTTTTGTTAGAGCCCAAACTGGCCAGGGTGTAGAGGTCCTATCTGTCTGTTTCTTTAATTGCATGATGGCACCGAAAGCGAGAGTAGCCCTAACCCTAGTATTGGACCCTGAGAACAACACCAATACCCAGCTTCTCTTGCCTTTTCCACGAGCAGGTTTGGCTTCGACACTGAAGGGTGTCCTACTTAGGTTGAGAAATGTAGTAATGGATTTTTTTAAAGTATTTTTTTATTTTAAAATATATTAAAATAATATATTTTTTATTTTTAAAAAATTATTTTTGACACCAGCATATTAAAATAATATAAAAATTTTAATTTTTTTCAAAAACACTTTCAAAACGCAATCTCAAACACGCTAGAACAGTTCCCTCACAACATGCTGCCAGCCAAAGCATTTACTAGGATGGGTCTTATTCCAGCTTCCCCACAAGCAATCATGCTGCCCATGTACAAAACAACCGTGCCGGTTACCTTTGAACAGATGATAAGGTTTGACCCGGTGGTCTTTCTCAAGCCATTTTCAGGCCACCCTGTCCATTCTGGTAATGCTTTAACAAGTTCATGAATGTTTCGTGGTACTCCAACCTGTGTCGCTCACTTTGACTCGCTAAATCCATCTCCTTTGTGTTTTCCTCGGTGTTGACATACAATGAAACCCTCCAATAATTTTATGTTCCACTCGTATTCGACTGAGCTTCTTAAAAGTTTAGCATTTAATAGCACACAGTTGTTTAAGTTCTATCCCAGGTCATTGACAAACTAACTTGCACCAAAATCCCATGTCCGGCTGCCCAACACCCATCCACTACCAGAAAAACTTGAGTTTCGAATCACTAGTCTTGATTGGACTTGGTTGACCAATTTCCCTTCAGACAATAGCTGCTCTATGTAATAGCACACAGGGGATGCTACCAACTGCATAAACCAAGAGATTCCAACCCCTCAGTGCAAGCTGGGTTTGTGGCCTTTCACTTTCCGAGTGACCTTTAGTTCTATTCCAGGTTACTAGAAGCAACTAATCATGAACTTATGCAACACTGACTTCGGCACCGTACTTTTAGAACGTGCAATGAGTCAAAACCACTATCTAGAATGAAACCCATGCAAAGGTCAACAATGGGCATGCAGATTACCCTTTGATGGTTTAAGTTTCTAACATGTATTTGAATTCATTAGCATCAAGACTTGGAACTAGATTCGGTAACAAATGCTAAATTTTTACTCTGACGTTCTTAAGAAGAGAGAAACGGACGATAACTTTGATCCATCCCATAGCAATGTGTAGTTAAAAATACAGCATAGGTTATAATAATAGTAACTTCGCCAACATGAACGACATTGAAGTTATCCAGCAAAATATTATAGTTTCAAAATGCATCCACGCGGAGTTAAAAGTTGAAGAGTGAAAAAAAGTCAGAACATAAAAATGATCCCCCTTCCACGATCAGGATTGAAATTGCACGACCATGTTTAGTCAGCCACCCTGCCTTCACCCCATGCCATAAAGCTATCCTGTGATCCAAATTCCTTCAAAATGCATTTAAGGACAGCATTAGCATTAACAAAGAATTCTGAAGCAATAACAAGATGTACTGTATAAGACAGAAGGCACAGAAAATGTTGGAGATGACAACATACAAGCTGGCTTAGTCTGAATTCTGGAGGTGTATCAAGTTCTATGTTTGCTGGATCAAGTTCCAGATTCTGGCACTCCTCTAGATCTTTCTTTAAGTGCTCTGGCCCCAAACGAGCATAATCAGAAAGACCAGATTTGCCACTCGCTCCAGTCCCATGTCCACCCCTGCTTGGGGATTGGCTCTGAAGAAACTCATCGCACAAAGATAGCCCTTCCACAAGTTGTTGTGAATCCAACAGATGTTGTGACTCACTGTCCCACCATTTTGTCCCTTCCTCAGCACAGTTATCATTATCACCTACCATTTGATCAACATGATTTTCCATCCCTGGTTGGTCGTTGTAACAGGGGCTTTCATGTTGAAGATTAGCCTCTTCTAAATTTTCAACCCCGGGATGCTAAGGAGAAACCACGAGGGGCGCATGTCAGAATCTCCTTATCTCATAAGCAATTTAGTGTAAGGAAATTAAATTCCTGTAGTTGCAAATAGCTTATAGAAAACCTTCCAATTCTATCAGTCACTGGACACCATATTTCTTTGAATACTGCTTCATGTCACAAATTTGACGACACAATCTCATGAGTACAGAAATGACAGGTTTTGTAATTTAATTCAACTTACTCTTTATTCAGTGAGTCAAGTCATGTATTTTTGCCTTTCTGAAATTTGTCCTTTTCCTATTTCTTTGGAGATAATTAGTATCACAGAGGATGAGGAGGCTAAACAATCCAAAGGACAATCAACTGGCACAATTTAATCATGCAACTAACTTTATTACAGGCAAAATGCAGTCTTACAAAGAACAAGCACCCAAAATTTGAATTCCTTGAGACTGCATTTCTAAAGGATGAAAAACAAAATGCAGACTATAGAGGTTATGCTCCAAAATTTGACAAATTTGAGCTTTTTCATGGCAAAGAAACAAAAAAAGATGCTCTTTAAGACACGATCAAAAGGAAAAAATTTTACCTCAGCATAGGGTTCTGTGCAAACATTAGTAGATTCCTTTCCCAGGTCAAAATCTTGGCATCGCCTTTCAGCACGAGGTGGGTCAGGAGTTACAGACTTGGGAGTGACTGGATCTACTTTTGCAACCACTGCATTAGCAATTTCAGATAAATCTTCTTCAGTTTTTTCTCCCTTGTTCGCTGCTTGTTGCTGATAAAATACTTTGGAAACTACATACTCTCCATCCCTCTCATCCTCCCCTGTTCCCAGGTGATATTGATGCATCACCCAATTAGTTTTCTCAGCTTTACCTCCTCTGACAGTACTTGTGTAAAGAACCATAATCTTTTTACACCCTTTCTGAACCCCATCCAAGATCACTGGTTTGGTCCTGCCAGTCTTGTGCCAGCGGACATCACCAGAATCATCACCTTGAATCTTTCGACGCTTTCGAGTCCCAGTATTGTATGCTTTGATTGCTCTATGAAAGAAGTGGGATATACTGCCATCTTGCTTAACACCTAAAAAACTTAGATTTTGAGAGCTAAAACTAAAGACTTTAAGAATCAAAGTTGAAAATCAAGCTGACTCCATACCAACCTGGTAGATTCTTAGGATGGGTATAGCAGATTCCATCATCATTTTCAACAGTTGGAATGAACTCTTTAATAAAAGGATGAGATTTTATGCCTCCATTGCCAGCTTTTGCAAGTAAATGCCAAATAATTTCTTGATCAGAAGGATCAAATTTCACCCCTCTGGGTAATCCAGGCCACTCTTGAACAACCTGTAGACATTCAGTCGTTCTAAATGTTTAGAAATGCTTCAGGGTAGTTTGTCAAAAATTAACTTGGTGAAAAAAAGGTTAGCAAAGAAGGATCATTCTGGCTACTTGCCATAATAAATAGCACCAAGGAACAAATGGGGCAAAATATGGAGAACAATAGACAGAGCATACACATACATTCATACAAGAAATATCATGGATGGAGAACGATAGACAGAGCATACACATTCATACAAGAAACATCATGGATTCAGTTTAGGTTTACAAACCCAATCTGAGCCCCCTGTACTATTCCATTCATTTAATCGCAGAATCACACAACCGTAAATCTTGAACCATGATCCACCTATTTCTCCCAATCTATTTATTCAGAAAACTTATTCTTTTCATGCCTGTATAAAAGTTAAAAGTCCTGTGAAAATTTAAACCCCGATGCATCATTAATAATTTACAATGATCACATTGCCATACAGTGGTGCATGTTATTGCTTTTTTGGTGGATGGCTGCAGCTAACGGTGTTGCATTGATACCACTATGGAGAAGAAGAAAGTCCTTGTATCATTTCAAATTTATAATCCAATAACAAGGGCTATGCATCCCCCAAAAGTAATATCAATTTCTTGAGATTTAATGCTTTCATACACATGCACAAACATCAGAGAAACTTTAGTTCCTGAGTACACAGACACCAATAAATACATTTACTTTATAACATTGCAAAAAATTATATCCAAACATGTAAAATATGAATCAGATATAGCAGATCAGTTTGGCTTCTGTAATCATAACAGGGAAAAGGTTGAGAAATATCAGTTATGAGGGAAGTATAACAGTAAGCAATTTTTCTTTGAGAATTTCGAACGTTTACCTCTCCCACTTTATTCATATGTTTTACTTATGATCAAATAAAATACAAGTTGAACACCTAAAATAGGAGAATGTCAAGTCCCTCTACAATAAACATGTATGAGTCAAACAACTTCATTGAGACAACCAAACTTAACAAATCATTACAGAAGGATCACAATAAATAATAAATTAGAATATTGATGGGTACTGCATGATATATTGTGTCTGCATGTAAAGAAAATAATGTCTTCAGCTACATTTAGATATAGAGATACATGACTTAAAAGATATTAGAAGAAATGAATTGTAAGCTATTGAGATCCTCAAGAATTTCATAAAACTTAAAATGTTTCCATATGTAGCATGTGCCATATTAGAGACCAACTTTGCATAAACTTTCAGTATATATTTCACCTTATTAGAATCAATATCCAAAAAAAAAGACATGCTTTTAATGATAAAATTCAATACATTATCATTAGAGAACCATTATGAGGTTTGAGAGTGGTTAGGAACATACATCACTGTTGTCAATAACATGGTGGCAATTTGGACAAGTTTTACAAGGATCACTCTTCCATGCAACTCTTTCATGATTACTTGCGCTAGAAGCACTCTTGATTTTTGTTGCGAATCTATTACCATCCACCAGCCATGGCCTGGATACATTTAAAGAAAAGGAATCAAAACCATGATCTGGGGCTACGACACTGACTAATCTTAACTGCAACTAGAGTTAGAACACAAGTACTGAAACAATCTCAGAAACAGACAAAATTGAAAAGAAAAAACAAGACTTAGGGCCTCAAAAATACATGTCAGTAGGGGTGTTCAAAAAAACCGACCAACCGATTAAACCGAACAAATAGAAAAAACCGAATAAACCAATTAAAAAATAAAAAAAAATACCCGGTCCGGTTCGGTTCCGGTTTAAAAAAGCTTAAACCAATTGAAACGGACCAAACTGGACCGGTTTAAAAAAAAGCTATATAAAGAACCATCCCTAACCCTAAATCACTTTCCCCCTTTTCAGCTGCCACCCCCCCTCTCCCTTTCCAGCCTCCCCTCCCCTTCCCAGCCCCCATGTGGAAGACTTTGATTGCTGGTTGCTTTTCTTGAATTTCTAAGTGGTTGCTGTGATTAATAGCTCAGATTGATATTTGACATCAAATTTTCCTTTGATTAGGCTCAGTGATGAAGATTAGCTTATCCAAATACCACGGTCCGGTTTTTCTGGTTTTTTATGCTAAAAAACCGACCCGAACCAAACAAAACCGGTTCGGTTTGAACCGGTTCTCGGTTCGGTCCGGGTAATATTAATAAGGAATACTATTTTCCGGTTCGGTTGAATTTTTGGGTTAAAACCGGACCGGACCGGACCGTGAACACCCCTACATGTCAGTTAGGACCGGTACCCCCATGCAGTCAGATGATGCAGAAACATGTACTGAAATATGTCATAGTGAATCACATTTTAACACACCTCCCATTGATAACTAAATGGCTAATAACAAGTCACAAACTTAAAAAGAATATGATGTCTACAATCTTATCACAGCCTACTTTAAATGTATTAAGTTCCCTAAACGAAAACTAAAATGGTGTGAATACGGGAACACAGTTCGAAATCTACAAAACTACATGGCTGTACCAACCGCATGGAAATGTTTGTTTGAAGAATAAAAGAGCCATGAATTTTTATCTCCATGGATCTAATCAACACTCTATAAAATCCATGTTTCAAGGACATAGGATTAAAATCAAGGATATCACAACCATGAGTTCTTCATCTTATAAAATAACATCAAATATCTGTGTTGAAAATCGCTCTTAATGACACAAGCAATTTGCCATACCATGTGCTTTAACAACATCAAGATGAATATCAAGAAAATTTCTATGGTGACATCATCAGGTCACCATTTGTGCATGTAATGCCACAAGTACACTTTCTGCCTAAAAATTAAGAAATTATGGTTACAGAATAAAAAAATTCCTCTTCCCGACTTCATTTTTAACAAAAAAATTAATGAAATTTCCATAACCCCACCATCAATGGACAACAACAAACATACAATAATAATCACAATTAACTAAAAGCATGATCATTATATACACTACCATTGACAATGAAATTGCATTCACCCACAATGCAAACACGGATAAGAACCAACAGTAAAAAAAAAAAACTTTCCTTTTGAACCTCTATATCAAATTAAACTGATTACCAAGTTGAGATTACCTCAATAAGCTGTAATATTCAGTATCACCTCCCAAAAACTTCAACTTAGAAACAAAGCAACCAAATTGACATCACACCACACACAAAGACCTATATTAACAAGAACCCAGATGATCTTTTATACCAAACAACCGATCGACATAAAAAGTCATTGCAAAACTTCCATTAACCCATAACTATTTAAAACCAGCCCAAGTTAGAAACAGGTAGTAATACAAGATTATGCATCTACAATGTGATTCTTGAATTTAAAAAGGGAAAAGGGAACTTACCCAGCCATGAGAAAGTAGTAAAAGATTGATCAAAGAATCAAAAGAGATTCAGAACCATAAAGGGATGGTCTTTCTCTGTTCTGCTTCGCTTCTCTCTCTCGGAAAGAAAAGGAGGTTATTTGGAGGTACTGTTTCTTACCATTTTTAAGGCGCCCCCCCTAAATTGGTGGTTTGGTCATTTCAAGGAAAAAAGGTGTCGTTTGAAATTTGAAACCGTGTTTTCTTACTGTTGTGTTATGTACGATGTTAGTGAAGAGGAGGGAATTTGTAATAGAATCATTACTTCCTGGGAAGTGGGGCTGACTGCTGGTTGCTGCAGCAAAGCTGTACGTACGCTTACTCATACATTCACCAGTTTGCCTGCACTTTAACTATCATTTTTAGCAAGTCATTTAAAATTTTATTTATTCGAATGCAAGTTAAATAACTTCCAACTAATTCCGAACTATTGCCATTAATAAGGAGGTTTGGAAAGAATATTTGCGATCGTGGTTGATCGTGATTTTAAAAAAAATTGATTTTTTTATGTATATTTTTAAATTATTTTGATATGTTGGTATTAAAAATAAATTAAAAATATTAAAATATATATTATTTTATTTTATTTTTAAGTAAAAACAATTTAAAAAACAATATTTACCATACCATATTATATACATAGCAGTGTTTGTTTTCATGGTGTCACTGTACTTTGAAAAAAAATAATATTTTTTAAAAATTAATTTATTTATGTTTTTTATTGTTTTGGTGTATTGAGATCAAAAATAAATATTTTAAAAAATATATATTATTTTAATATATTTTTATATAAAAAATATTTTAAAAAACAATTACTCATACAATATTAAAATATTATCTTTCAGACAACAGTTGTTAGGATCCAGAGACAAGGTAGACCGAGGAAAAGATTACCATACAAATGGCTCCTCTTAAATGTATGCTCTTCATTCTATATGTTTTTATTTAGTGCTCATTAACTAGTGTGTAGTGTGGTAATAGTTTTTTTTAAGTGTATTTTATTTAAAAATATATTAAAATAATTATTTTAAATTTTTAAATTTATTTTTAATATTAGCATATCAAAACAATTTAAAAATAAAAAATATATAATTTAAAATAAAAAAATCATTTTTTAAAAATAAACATGGCCACGTCACGAAAACAAACACAACCGAGGACAACGATTTTTGATGCACTAAAACGCTATACAGTTCTAGTGTGAGGAATATGTATGGTCTACGTATCAGTATGTATAAAATAGGAGTTTCTGTACGGTTTTCCTGTATGAGATCGTATACATGGTCTCAATAAATCAGAAATGTTTTCACTTCCTACACCTTCCGTGTTCGTATATTTTCCATTTTTAAGAAGTTTTAACATTCTTTGTCGTCATCAAATACCATGCTAGCTAGCTAGTTCATTTATATAAATATTTTGTTAAAATCTATAATGTCTTTTATACATGGAAACGTCTCTAAATTATGTTTTCACGATGCCCAGTTACGTAGAATTAAGAGAATGCATGGAATGGTAAATAAATGATAATGGTCCAACGATGGCATAGATAAGCTGATCGTTTTACAAATCCGAAAGCATGACATTAAAATAACATTATGAGAATTTCGACACAGTTAATTAATATCATTTTTAAATAATAAAAAATTCAGACACTTGAGCATTCCTGTAAAAGAAAATACATTAACAATTCAAGTAGTATTAAAAATAATAAGATCTTTGTAGCAAGATTTTCACTCGTCAGGTACAATGTGTTACAGTCACACTCGAATTCCAAAGTTCCCTTAATTTCTATGCACTGTCTGTAGATTGATATATTTCCTAATAATAAATTATTGTTATATAGTAGCACTCGGTAAAATATTCTTAATTGTTGAGACTTCAGGATTTATTTGAAATATATGCGGTCAGAAGTAAGAAAGTTGTCTTCTGGGTCATGGAAATCAAACCACAATCACTGCGTGACTTGAAGAAATATATATCAGACTGGATCGGACACTATAACCGAAAATGAACTAAACTAGATAAATACATGCGCATGTCTTTTGTTACTCCCTAGGTTAAAAAAAAATCAATTAAATTCCTGCATGTCCCTAAATTCATTTTAATAAAATTGGTCAAATCCCAGTCTAAAAAAACAAAAGTAAATGAGTGCTAGATAGATAAATAATATGAAAAACTATAAAATTCTCTTCTTTTTTTTGTTAATGATTTTATTCCACCCTTTATGATGGAACAAGGATTCTGCCATGAGAACAATTTTGAACAAGACCAAACATCTCACGACTTGTTCTCGAGGTGCACACCAAGCCTATCATACAGCTTAAGAGAACATTATAAAAGCCTTGGATCTATGCTGAAAAACAAGGCCCAATAAAATATATTTTTATTATCCGATCATCGCCAATCGAGTTTGCTGCATGAAAGAGAAAAGTTGTTCGTTTTTTTTGGACAGGCTTGTTTTCCCTCGTGTGATTTTTTTTCGAATATTCTTGGACAGTATAAAGATCAATCATTGCCGTGTGCAAAATATACAGTAAATACCTCACAACTTTAGTGTCTGTTTGGAAATAAGGTTCCACTTGAAGTATAACCTGCATTTTATACTTAAAAACATTATTCTAAAATTTTCACTAACAAAACTGAGATTGCACCACAGGTGAACCTATGTAAATAAGTTAGTGGTGATCAGTTTCAATTTGGTTTAGTTTTTATAAAAAAAATAATTAAATCAAACTTTTTAAAAAAAAACTAGAATCAAACGAAAACCGGTTCAAACTAACCGGTTTCAGTTTGATTCGGTTTTTTTAGAACAAAAATATGTTCAAACCGGTTTGGATCGGTTTTTTTGGTTTAACTCGGGTTTTTTTCCGGTTTTTTCGGTTTGGATTTGGTTTGATTTTTTCTGTTTCATAATTATAAAACCAAAATTGAACTAAACTGGTTAGTTTTTCAATAATTTTAATCAGTTTGATCGGTTTTTTTTACAATTTAATTTTTCTAATTATTATTTTTTTTATTTTCTCAATTTAATTGTTTCCTCATCTGTAAAACAAAACAAGTGGGACAATTGCTTCACAGGTGGTCTATCTATCTCTTTTTTTTTCTCATCTATCTCTTTTTTTTGTGTTTATTAATCTTTTTTATGTGTTAATATTAAATATATATATATATATATACATATTATTTTTATATATTTTTAAATAAAAAATATTTTGAAAATCAATATCACCATACTTCTAAACGACACTTACGGTTTAAATGCTTAGAACACTTTTTTTTTTTATTTGATGTTGTTTTCTTTCATAGCCAAAATTATTCTATCCATTACCTTGTTAAGAGTAATTATATAATAAAGTAATTATATATATATTTTTAATCATGAAAAGGACTAGAATATAATATATATAATATACAAAAATAAACTTTTTAACACAAGGAATAAGTTGCCTCTACCATGAACATGGAATATTTAAATATATTAACTGCCTCTATTGCCGATGTAGTTGAATGGGATTATGTGAAGACGAGTACTTAACCCTTTTTTTTTTTTTATTAAGATCATTTTTTTCATCTCTATGAACTAAAAAACCATAAAATAAACTATTTAGATGGTAGTCCAGTGATAAGAGCTTGACATCAAGAAGTTTGCTCTTTCTGTGGTCTCAGGTTCGAGCCCTGTGGTTGCTCATATGATGGCCACTGGAGACTTACATGGTCGTTAACTTCAGGGCCCGTGGGATTAGTCGAGATGCGCGCAAACTGGCCCGGACACCCACGTTAAACTAAAAAAAAAACCATAAAATAGAATTGAAACTTCAAATCTATGCATAGAATTATAAAAAGTTTTTCACAGATAAAAGATCACAGATCATGTTAAGAAATGAATTTGCAATTCCATTAAATAAATAAAAAACGGATGGAGTTGTGTTGGAAGAATTCCTTTCTCGTCATTCAAATTAAACCCAGCAAGATTTTTTCATCTACAGTCTAGTCTAATACCAATCAACACCTATCGTGGAAATTGGGCATCCATGGTGACTAGTCGTTGAGCTTCAAATCTAAGAAACGTATTCTAAAGCAGAACCTATGGAAATTGGAAACTAATCGAGTAATGGCCATGGATACGAGTCAATGGCGTGAGCTATGTGATTTTTTTGAACTAATTATTAGCCTTTAACAGTAGTTTGATGTGCCCTTCAAACACCAAATTCAAGACTCTGACGGGGGCCAGGTAGTAGGTGGCCATACGATTTTATTATCTAGCAGCACTTAATTCGTTTTGTTTATTTTTGTATTTAAAAAAAATTAAATTTTATTTTATTTTTTACTTCAAATTAATATTTTTTAATTTTTTATATGATTTTAATGTATTAATATCAAAAATAATTTTTTAAAAATAAAAATATATTATTTAATATATATCTAAATAAAATATATTTTAAAAAATAACCACATCTACACCCCAAACAAACTCCTCGAACTCCTAACCAAGTAGCTGGCTTCTTTTGACAGCTTAGCCTAATAAAAAGGATCTTATCAATTTCGTATTCTCCAACGAATCAATTTCGTATCACCAACGATTTTATGATTAGAACGCGTAGCTGATCTGTCATCACCAACCATCTTCGCTCCCTATACGTGGTGGTCCGTAAATAAAGGTCCGGGTAGACATCTGTAAGGAGATTCGATCTTAATTGATTACAATTTACTTCTTTGCGATTTCCAGAATCCTAACACGCGTTCTAAAATAAAAATAAAATTAATATATTAGTTAATTAATTGAATTTTTAATTTTAATAATTTAATTCATTCTCTATTGTTAATAAATATATCTAGTGAGTTGATATCAAAAGTCTAAAGTGTTAATAACTGATAGTAAATAATATCTAGTAAGTCGGGTAACTGATAATTAATATCTACAAAAAATCCTATTTGATAAATATAGAGACTCTTTGGTGATAAAGTTAATACCTTTATAAAGAGGAAAAAGTACAATAATATTCTAGAAAGAGATGTTCTGAAAATATATATGTTGTAGAGAATGAAGAGATTCTGAAACTTTGTTATAAATAATTCATGGTGTATTTATAACTCATAAATTCTTTTTTTAAATGGAGATAAGGGGTTGGAGTGTAATTTTATCATTCTGATATTTTTGAGTTGTATTCTACTCAAAATAATATGTATTTGATTAATATAAAATACTTAGGAACTTGCGTTGGGTACTAAAAAAATCCACGAGGAGTGTTAGGGTTGAGTCAATTAGAGATGAGAAATGGATCCGGACACGCTACTCAGACCCAGACATGTTGGGTTCGGGGGCGCTCTCGAGCCCGAGCATGTTAGACTAGGTCGTGAAAGCCCGAGCCCATAGGGATTGCTGGGGTGCAAGCCCGACACCAAGAATGCTGGGCATGTCATGCCCACGTTAGGTGTGACAACATGGCCAGCAGGGCACGCACCTTGTCTAGAAGCCCGAGCCAATGCTCTTTAGAGAGATGAGCTTGAGCTACCATGCTTGATCCCATTCTTTTTGGTTTCTTTGATGTATTTTGGATTTGCGATACTAAACTCGGGCCCAAGAGATATTCTTGTTGAACCTATTTCAGGGTGGATTTTCTGAATTAATTTTATTTACATCCATCACTTATTAATCAAAAATTATTTTCATTGTGGTTGGTGCGAGGACAATGATAAACCAAGACTTGAGTATTTTTGTTTTACCTTTTGTTTTCAAGGAAATCCGTGGGCTTTAAACTATGTAATAATAGATGGTCGAGCATCTATGATCTCTAATTTTTTTTTAACGTTTCAATACCAAAACAGTGTTTATTATTATTATTATTATTATTATAATAATAATAAATATTTTTTAAAGGATTTTTTATTTAAAAATATATTAAAATAATTAAATATAATTTTTAACATCAATACATCAAAATAATTTAAAATAAAAAAATAATTTTATACCAATGTAGCTGAATAGCCGAACATGGTCCAGGAAGGACCGGATCTACCCCGCCAAAGTTTTGGTATGCTCTAAATAACAGCGAGAGTAAATAAACACTACAATAATTGATTTTAAAATGAATGTACAATTTCAACCATGCATAGTTTACATTATATTTGACTAAATCATGTTTAGAAACGAAGATTATGAAATGAAATCCATCTTGTTTGAAAAATAAGGAAAAGAGCAAGACAATAATGAGAAATTAACAAATTGTAAGGCAATAAATGTAAACACCTACTAAACCGACAAGGACAATCTCTTCGAAACACACTTGGAGGTTTGATGTTCCCTATAGTTTTAACTTTTGTCTGAAACTAATTTACTCATGCGCTTAATTTCCTGTTTCCAACCAAATCGTCTCTCTCTTCATCATGTTCTTTCAACACCATTTCTAACATTTTCATGTGAGATTCCAGCATATCTCTTAACTAGATTCCAAACTCAAAACTTCTCATTGGTTGCAATTAAAACCTCATCCAACTTTCATCCACATTTTTTCCCTAATGAGAATAAAACTTATTTACCGAAGCAGAAAATGACAAATCTCAATGAGTAGTTGAAATGGTGCGCCACGAGGAGAACTACTTCTGGGCGGGTATTTCTATTTTCTTATTTATTTCTTGCAAAGAAATCCCTTTGAAGAAACGAAGAAAGAAACGACTTCAAAGGAAGTCGAGGAAAAATTGAAATCTCAATCATTAAAATTAAGAGTCGTTCGTGTTTCGAGAAGAAGAAAAGAAAGAAACGTAGAAACCTAACGATGATAAGTTGAGGCCATCTGTGATCTGACAGAAGCAAATGTCATAGATGCTCTCATCCAACCATCAAAATTGTTTTTTTTTTTTTTTGAAAAAAAAATGGTATTTAGTAGGAGTTGAGATAATTAACCAGGTTCATATCATTTTATATTTTGTCACGCCGGTATCTGATAATTGATTTCAAAGAAGTTTACTGAAGAGAAACGAAAGGGAAGCAACGGACGGTAAAGATAACGAGATAATTTCATTTTCCGATCAACAACTGCAGTTCAGAGACCGTTTGTTTACAAGGTTGTCTGCGCATGTTATATAATGAAATTAAAAAATAATATTTACTGTTCATGCACCCTATTGTTTATTGTGTTTCGAATGTAGGCTGAGAAGAAACAGCTCTTCGCTGTTTTTGTGAAGAGTGATTCACTCTTAACCTTTTACGTGAATAGTCAAGTCACCTTTTATTCTTCTAGCTGGATTGCCTTCGGTTTAAAACTAAATGTATTGAACCGGGTCTGATCTAATAAAATAAAATAAAAAATTTTATTTTTTATTTTTAATTGTATTTTATTCAAAAAACTAGTATTTAACATTATTTAATGACACTACATAAATTAGACGGAGATCGCTTAATGACGTAGTATTTGCAGAATTTGATCGCAATCCCAATTTTATTCCTGATGATATTTTATATGATGTTGTTGCGCGCTTAAGAAACCAAGAAAACTGTAATCCTTGTTGGATGTATTTCATACGTGATGGAATTGTAGATAGTTTAATGGAATAATAAAAAATATTTTATAAAAAATATTATTTATTTCATGATGTAATAGAAATTGTTAAATCTACAATATTTAAATTAAAAATCATCAATATTAATAAATATTTTTTTAAATTATTTTACAATTATAATTTCAACTATAATTTCAATCATGTATATATAAATACCAAACCAACCTCGAGTGAAATCCAGCCACAGATGCCAGATTAGCACATAAAAATACAACTCTTAAAAGGACGCCAGTCAATGATTGCAAACCCATTAATTACTTAAATTTTAAAATTTAATCAAAACTCGATAAAAAAAAGAAAGCTTACAATTTGGTCATGCAACCTCTGATTCTTTCTAAACTAGGCTGTCATTGATCGCATGGAAGAACCAACTTGCAGGAGACTTTGGGGTTGGAGTCCTCCTGCACGAGTTTAGCTACCCGTCAGTGTTGAGAAGAGAGCTAGGTGACGAAGCTAAGAGTCAACCATGCTTCAATAGCACTAATGGGCTTGATCTGGTGAGATGCGTATCACTTCATTAAGATAATAAAAAGTTAGGCCAGTTTGGACTGTTGAAGGGCAGCTGAATCAAAACTGCTAGGACCGCAATTAATTAATTAATATTCCCGTAACATTCCCTATATAAATGTATCGTAGTAACTGCACGATTATATCTCAAAATTGCCAATCCTTTTCTTCTTCTCAGAAACTGTGGCAATTTCTTTCTTTATTGTTTACACACAAGTCCATTAATTTTAAGCCCTCCTCTTTTATGTTTATTAATTAAATCCGGACGACAGAAAAGCAAGAAACTATTTATATAGTTGCAAGCATGACTGTTTCAGCTTCTATCCCCACAGCGAAGAGTCGAGTACTCATAGCCGGAGCAACTGGTTTTATCGGTCAATTCGTGGCCAAAGCTAGCCTAGACGCCGGTCGACCAACCTATGTTCTTGTCCGCCCTGGCCTTGCTGGCTGCCCTTCCAAGTCCAGAGTTCTCAAATCTCTTCATGACAAAGGAGCCATAATTTTACATGTATGTCTCATAAGATTACTACAATGTGAAATGTTATATTTTCTATAATCATTCAACTCCCCCCTCTAATAATTTCTGGCGTGTGTTCTTTCGATCATATATAGGGGTTGATTACTGACAGGGAAAACACGGAGAAAATACTTAAAGATCACGAGATTGACATTGTAATATCAGCAGTTGGGGGTGCAAATGTATTAGACCAAGTTGCCCTGGTAGAGGCTATCAAAGCTGTTGGAACCGTTAAGGTAGTAATAATATTTAAGTTTGTTAAGATTCTCATTTTATATGTATAGAAATAATTTCGAGTGAGGAAAATATAAGAAATCAATTTCATTAACAAAGTGGGTGTTTATTTATGTTGCAGAGATTTTTGCCATCAGAGTTTGGGCATGATGTAGTGAGGGCTGATCCTGTAGAGCCAGGGATGCAGATGTACAATGACAAGCGTGTAATCAGACGGCTGATTGAGGAGTATAGGATACCCTACAACTATATTTGTTGCAATTCAATTGCTTCTTGGCCTTACTACGACAACAAGCACCCTGCTGACGTTCTGCCTCCTTTGGATCACTTCAAAATATACGGTGATGGCACCGTTAGGGGTACGCCACTCCTGTCTGCAACACCTTTCTTCTTCTTCTTCCTCCTCCTCTCCGGCTAAACAGAGTGTTTTTAATATAGATAGATGTTATTTTTTAAAGTGATTTCTACTTGGAAATATATCGACCTATCAGCTATATTAAACCTCAATTTTTTTTTTAGAACAAACCTTAAGGGCTGGAATGGGAGCAAAGGCATAATATTAATGTTTTTTTTTTTCTTTTTGTCGTAATGATATAATTTGAAAAAGGGTTTATAATGGGGAAAAATATAATAACAATTGAAGTGAATTTCATGAAAGAAAAAAAATATAGGGGACTTGTGCTCAGTAATGAAATGGCTCTGATGTCTATCATGATCCATGCAGCTTACTTTGTTGCTGGCACTGACATTGGGAAATTTACAATGAAAATTGTGGATGATGTGAGAGCTATCAACAAATCAGTTCATTTTCGACCATCCAGCAATTTCTATAACATGAATGAGCTTGCATCTCTGTGGGAAAAGAAAATCGGAAGAACCCTCCCTAGAGTTACAGTCACTGAAGAAGACCTACTTGCTATTGCTGCAGGTCTTCCTTCTAATTCTGGTTTCTCTCTATGACATATTAATTTTTAGTTTTAAAACATATAAAACACTGCAAGTTATTTTTGTTTTTGTTTTTGTTTTCCCCGTTCGACAGAGAATAACATACCAGAAAGCATAGTTGCATCATTCACACATGATATATTCATCAAGGGTTGTCAGTCTAATTTTTCAATCAATGGCCCTGATGATGTGGAAGTTGGCACTCTATATCCCGATGAAGCTTTTCGTACCTTGGATGAATGTTTCGATGATTTTGCTCTCGAGTTGAAGGACAATAATAAGGATCTAGGCAGTAACGGAAATGCTACTCCAAATCATGTGGTCGAGTCACTGGCTCTATCAGCACCCTGTGGTTTGTTGGTGTGACAAAAAATAATCATGGCCTCTCTTTTTCTTGGACGACAAGTGCTTGAATAATGTTGCTAGGCAACACCATTTGCTTGTACGATTTACTTGGATTCCCATGATTTGTTGAAACAGTAATGGATTTTTATTTATATTCATTTTGCAGTGAATTTGCCATTGAAAGATGCCTGCATTACCATGCTCTGTGATTTTCCTGTCATTTGGTAGCAGCAACTGTAAAACCCGATTCCAATATTGAAAAAGAACTTGGATTATCGAGTCAATTAATCATGCTTTTCTAGCCCATGAGTTGATGATTAGGGCCTGACTCAAACCTGCAGGCAAAAATCGGATTATTAGGAGAAATTAGAAGACAGAAAAACCCAAACCAAATTAGTCCCGATAAGAATAAAGGAAAGCTCCAAGGACTTTTAAGAAAATACAAATAATATTGCCTCCCTCTCCCAAGACAAAGAAAACCAGGGACCTATGAGTTCCTCATAAACAAAGAAACCCTTTGCCTATGGGTTTTAAATCCGTATGTGAAGTCATGCAAGAATGCCAAGACTCTCGAAATCCATTGGTGTCAGCAATTTCTCTTGCAAAAAGCTTTCAAACATCCATGCCTTTGCAGAGATCCCTCTGGCAGTGAATCAAGTAAGTTTGCAATCGAACTTTTGGGTTTATAAATAACCAATTCTCTTCCGTTGAAGTTTCAGGAAATGAAATATGCACAGAAAGTGAAAATATTGGGAAATAATTGAAAGGTAGAGGTCAACCCATTATTGCAAAAAAATAAAAACAAAAACAAAAACCTAGGGCACTCTGCGAGGCCAATGGAGTCCTCCTGACAGCTTATGCTCCTTTGAGGAAGCAACAGAGTTATGGAGAGTGGAGCCCTACTGAAAGGGACTGCAACTGCTAAGGAAATTGCGTGGCTCAAGCACTCTCTTTTCTTAATATTTACTAGTTATTCTAACTGTAAAATTGGATGAATATATACAAAATACAAGAACAAGACTGAATTGATTGGGTCTAAAAACAATTGTGCCTTGGGCGGGCCTATGAGGAAGGGGTGTGTGTGATGGTGAAAAGTTTCAACAAAGGAAGGATACGAAGAATAACCTTAGATAGATTCAACTGGACATTTAGCAAGGAAGAATCTTGATTTCGGTGATGATTGTCAATTGGGTCTTGTTTGGAAGCTCAAGTAGAAGAGAATCAAAGCAAGCCAACTAGAACCGCCATCTAAGTCATCAAAAATCTTTATGTTTTTTTACCAAGTCAAATACTCTGAATCCTGAATTTTACAAAGCCCTATTTTACAACTATGTGCAAAAATACAAACTGATATGAATTGAAGTCTCCTTGTAACCCCCCCGCCTCCACTTAAACAAGCATCCAGGTAGTGTAGAAGTGGAATATGCAGTTGAGATTTCAATCGCAGGGCCATTCATCTGGCAGAAAACTAGAAAGATCAAGAACTGATAACACCGGACGCTCATGATCATCCAAGCTTTCTTGATGTACTTCTACTGACGATTTTCAGTTGGGGATGTTACAACTTGAGTAATTACATGTATTCAGTGTTACGGCATCCCTTTGGACCACCATATATCGCACCAACAAACAAGAAAAAAACACTAAAAGAAAAGGTACTTTCATAGTTCATCAAATTCTGTCGAGGTATATTTACAGTTCCTGGAAAATGGTACAAAACTACTGTAACATTTGAATTGAGGACACCACAATTGTAGCTTCCAGTGCGTGCTTCATCTAAAATCACAAGCAGCAAGGGAGCCTTCACTATTACACATCTTATGGATACAACTGGAACTACACATCATATACAGGCAACCGCTCTTCAATGGGGACCCGGCAGATTGGACATTTTTTACATTTCTCGCAGCAAGTGCTGAAGGCAAATTGAAGAAGATAATAACTAAAGGAATCAACACATTTAAACAGACAATTTCTACTTAATGTGAACATGGGAAAGTTACGGGGAAAGCACATTTTTATTTTATTTTTTAACAAGCAATGCTTCTTTTACTTGTACATGACATGAACAACCATTATGAAGGCAATGGGGTTAAGCGACAAGCTAGCTTTGTTCCTTGCGGCTAAGTTCCATCATCAATGAAAAGCTTCTCTCACCAATAATCTTAATTCTTTTTTATTTTTCATTCAAAGGTGTGTACTGTTCACAACATCAACAAATAACAATAAAAGAAAAGTGGATCCACATACCTGCAAAGGGCATGATGCCTGCATGGAAGCAGGACCACATTAATTTGTCCTTCAAAACATATTCTACATAGGATTTTGTCCTGATAGATACATCGAATCAGCACAGTGAGAACCAAAATAAACACTGAGAACATGACTGGTATCACAAAGATTAAAAAGAACATAAAAGACAACAAGGTTGTTCCCAGAAACTATTACATTTTGAAGCCTTTCATACTCCTCCTGGCTAAAATTTGTAATTTCTGTCTGCTCAATGAGCAAAGCATGTAATCTCCGAATCTGATATGAAAGAATTGAAGAGTAAAGTTGTATTTTTTTATTAAGAAAAGGCATAGTTCAGCAAAATAACAGTCTGGATTGATACAAATAAATCTAAAACTTGAGCCTTACTGAAAGGGCAAAACAACTGTTTGTACCTCATCAACAAGTTCAGTTTTGGGCTTCTTCTTCACAATTTCTGCTGAAAAAGTGTTGTAGCTGAGTAACAAGAGCAGAAGGAAATATTAGAAAAGATATAACTTAGCATAACTTCTGTGATCTAAAAAGAAATTATGCACAGTATGTACACTGCTCTAAATTATTCATCAACTGGAAGCACAAATTATGTTAAGGAACTTTATGGCAAGGCAGCTTCTCTAGCGAGCAAAGGCACTGCCTTCATTTTGGATGCCAGTCAAGAGTGGCCAACACTTAGTTAGGTGTGACCTGAATAGTGGCCACTCATGGCTGACATTGGGTCTAGTCCATGTCAATTTTCCACAGACAGCGCTTGAGACTGAGTTTCAGTTGACAACTGGTTGAATTTGATTGAATAGGAAGAGTGCCTTCGAAACTTTTGCAAAGGGCATTGTAGAATTTGCCAGCATGGCCAATGCACTCATGGTTTCAAGTCAGAGGTGCAGATGCAGTTGCACAGGTGTTACATAATGGTCACAAACAACGCATGGTTGCAGGGCTTGGGAAGTTGGGGAGTGACAATACCTGTGGTGATGGTTGGGTCAGGAAGGGATGGCCCTCCCAGAGCCACCCAACCCAACATAAGTATTATTCACCACCAAACGCAACCACACTTTGCTCACTTCATTGCAGCCATGAATTGTTAACATATTTTAGCAAATTGTCTTTTAATGTACACATTTTAATTGGTTTCACTAGAAATGACAGTTGAAATACTCTAAATGAATAGATGCCTTATTAGAATCAATATTTTTATGTGTCTTATCTCATCAAGTGATGTACATTTCAGCAATCTAGCATAATCATGCATAGAAGAAGAGATTGTAGCAATATTCTGTAAAAAAAAAAGATATGAATATTTTCAAGTGTAATGGTGTGATTCCAGAATCATGGCCCCATTAAACCATATGATGGAATGGAACCTTCCAATTCTGTTGCGCAACAGATGAATGCATTCTTATTGTCATAGCACAATACAGAACACTGCCACCAAAATTTGATTGGTAGGACCAACATATCCCTTGACCAACCAATGGAAATTTTGAAGCCTTGAAAGCCAGAAGAGTGGAAGATCCGTAAGATTAGGGGTTAAAGAAACTATCTCAAGACAGTGAAGCAATTAAAGTATATAACTGCCCAGCTCAGCAAAACCCTAAAGTTAAAACGCTATCAGTTTCTTTGACATTTAACTCGTCAGCAACAAGAAAATGTATGCATTAAATGTTTCTGCAATCCTCATGGCTGTGCTGTTCATAATAACACAATTGCAAATGAAATTTCTCCTCATTCTTTTTGCATATTTCAGAACCATATTTTCCAGTATCTCGAGATGTGTGTGCATGTCCAACTATGTTTGAGTGATACAAAGTGTATCTGTGTATATGATGCAACTCTGAATATGTTAAATGGAGTTTTAATAAATTCATCTCGAGACATAGAGGTAAAAGGAAGGTGAAGGCAATACTGGAAATACATATCCTTGGAACCTTCAGAGAATATTATGCCTCTGGATAGAGGAAATGAAACTAAAAAATCCAACAGAAAGGCATTGAATTTTTTAGCATAGAAAACATACCCTGGACCTCCAGCACAATAAAGTCTAGCCCGCTCTTCACTGCTACCCTCATCAATTGACCACCACCCCAGTAACCTGTCAACAGGACCCAACCATAAGAAATAATTACAGCTTCATAGTCCTAGCATTTCATTGCAGGTGGTTACTGGTTTAGCAGGGTCGTTCAAACTTTATATTTACCAAGAAAAACCTTTACCTGGATCCACGGTACAAAAATTCAAAATAATCACGAGCTTTTGAAGTGACAGCAAAGTATCTACCAGAACCAGCTCCAATACTTAGTAAAAGGACAATCTTCTCCACCAATCTATATGCAGCAAACAAAACCCCAGCTCCTTGAATCAACAAAAGCGGAGCAAAAAGAATCAGAAATGGAATATGTTCAGCACCAGGTGGAGTTCCCTGAAATTGATGGGAATAAAAAGGAAAGGTCAGTTTTACTATGAACCTAACTTGGGAAAATTTGAAAACAATCATCGCAAGGAATTGCCAACACCCATGATACCTCCAAGCGCATGAAAAGCATGATCTGGAAACCAATGAAGGGAATTTTCAAAAAGTGTCCACCGATCTCCTGAGGGTTGCATATTCCACTGCTCTGGTGGTCATCTTCATCTGATACCATCAAGCCTCTATTCCAGTCAACATATCTACTTGTTGATGATGAACTGGGTCCTCCATTACGGGAATGCCTATGAATTACTGGATTATACCACTTTGTGCAAACTAGAAAGGCAAAGCACTCTGCAATTCTGTCAGAGGAGTAATTTGATTATTTCAGCATGCACTAACATGAAAAATCAAAACCAACTTAAGTTTCTGTTTACAGAAAGGGATGATACCCATAATTTATAAACAAGTCCCACCAACCAAGAACTACCAAATCACCTGCAAGGAGCACCCGTAATTAGAGAAAAATAAAAGACAACACAGCATGATAGCTGTTAAATGCTAATGACCAAGGATATATTTGCCATATGGTGAATAGGCACCTAAATACACGCTGCCTTTTCTCTCTCTAAGAAAATTGATTCTTGAAATGGTTGAAATGGAGGAAATGGGAACAAAACAGTGAGACCAATTCCAAGTCCGAAATTAAAAATGTCCTGGGTTTCACCCCCACATCCAGGCCATGTCGTGTAGTGTTAGACAAGGGTGTCTTGAGCTAATAGTGAATAGTCTAAAAAACACAGTTTGGAAAGATTACAGAAAACTAGTTTGAAAGGTGTTGATTTTTCCTGTCACCCAGCACAGAAAATAATTTTTTGATGGACAATAAACAACTCACCACATAACTTGAGAAGAGTGAATATGGTTGCAGCAACGAAGAAGACCATAGATATTGCAACCCAGAAGTGCTAGAAACCAAAAGATAACAAATATGTCATCAGACATTCCGAGGGAAAACCAGTAACTGAAAATTCCCAAACACAAGCACAAAAAATATTCAAAAGCAAAAAAACTTCATCATATCTACCACAATATTTGACCAGGGAAGCATTCAATAACATCTACTTTATGCGAGCATTTGAGGAAACAAAAGATATTAGGTACTTTGGCCCCTTGTCTGTTTAAATCAAATTAAGATTCTGCTTGTTGCACCTTTAATAACTAGAACCTGAACAAGAATGTCATTTATTGCACCTTTACAGTCATCATTTTCTTAAAACAGCAAACTGTACATACCCTAACTGGATAAGCAGCTGCCCAGCAATGGCTAATCAATCACCATTATATGCTACATAAATCCTAAAATGATTTGTAAATTCAAAAAGAACTCTAAACTTACAGGAAGAGTCTCCCATATTGCTTCATCGCTCATGCTTTCTTCATCTCCAGGCATTAAAGCTCTACACATCCTAGAATAGAAAATTATAGAAAAAGAAATACATCAAAAAATTGCTTGCCAAGGAATACTTTCGTGTGTGCATGGACACACTAAAACTACAACTTGAAGCAACGCTATAATTTGATCCTAGAACCAACCCCTCCCATGTACCACAAAAGCTAGAATGTCTAAAACCTACCCATCATGCTCCAATTAAACATGGATTTGCAATCTGATTTTTCATGCAATAGTATTTTGGATAACCAAAAACCAGAAACATCAAAGTTCTTTTACTGGTTTTGAAGCAGGGGCGGAGTTGGGATTGAAAGATGTGGGGGGGCAAAGAAAAAGTTTCCAAGAAATGTGGGGGGTAAAATCTAAAAAGAAGAGGATAAATTTAAGCTAATAAAATTAAAAAGCATTAAAATGAATAATTTGAAAATATTAAAGGGGGCAGTTGCCCCCTTGTCCTCTATGTAACTCTGCCCCTGTTTTGAAGCATTCATAACTAACTGGATCAAGGAAGAATTTTTGGCCCAAAAGTTTAGAGCACAAAATTTATAGTTCTAACCCAAAAGGGAAAGAAAAAAATAGAAGAAGAGGGTGAGATAGTTGCTTGTCATTGCTTAATTTTCTTGAGCATGTTCATATAAATGTCTTGAAACTTGATTTCTACACGAACATGAAGTGAAAACAAGTCTTCTCATCAAAGCATAACTGCAAAGCCAGCTAGTAGCACTGCACATACGCATTCTTTTATACACATTAGCGTGCATTCACCTTCTCCTACCGTAGGGAATCCATAGTAAGATCAAGCAACAGACTGTCCTGCTGCATCCAATCACACAAATAAATACATGTGTACACCAAATGAGACAAAGCCCAAAAACCAAACACCAACTACCTGCCCTGTGAATGCTAGCATACCCCCTCTAAGTGCATGCCACCTATGACTATTGCCATCATCCCATATTCAGGCAAGGTGGCATATTCCTAAGCCAGTATTGCAAACTAAATGTGACAATGAACCACATCTCAAAATATTCTGCATGTGAAGGCAAGCAGAAAGGGAAGCAATGGAAGATGTGCGTTTGGGATATTCCTAGGTTGCTGAAGGAAAGACTTCTTAAAAATCATTTACTCTGCATTTGAACTTGCAATTAATCACAGAATTTGTACTTTCAATGATTTGTGCCATAGATATGTCCATAATAGACCTTGCAAGACTGGTGGAGCCAAAATTACAGAATACTAACATTTTTATGCATTAGCAGAATGATCCAAATAAGTACTCAGGTAAAAAAAAACAGAGAAAGTAGAGACTGAAAGATAGATTACCTGATGTTATCAATCAAAATTGCTGTTTCAAATGCTAACAATGGAAGAAAGACAATCTTCAAATTTACAACTGCAATACATTCAGAACACAAATCAAAATAATTAACTAGGTTCGGGCACTTTGAAGAAGTATTCTAACCCATGAACGCTGATAAACCTAAACCGAGGTTCATCAGATGCATAATGCAAATAAAAGATTGATGCAACAACATATCTGAATAAATGCTGGAAATCTAATAGTGTCAAAGATGATTATGTGATTAAGAATGCTTCCTTTTTACCATAAATGCTCTCGAGATGTATACAGAGTAGAATTTCAAAAGCAACAAGCAATGGCGTCGCCATGACAGCATGACATGGTGCCCACTGTCCATGAGAAAGAAGATTTTAGCACTTTTAACTACTGGTTGGTAAATCATATTCGAATTCCCCTGGGGAATCCTATAACAAATTGTCACACAATAAATATAGCTCAAGTAAGTTAAAAATATCCCATACATGGCGATCATGGGGCATTGACGGAGCAGGTAAGGAAAACCGACCACGTGCAACAACTGCATGAAATAGCCACAGAGGTGCAAATACAATCCTGCACAATATAACAAAATCCCAAGACTACTGAATAGCTTATAAGGAAAAGAAAATAAATCATTACAAGGTCAGATGCAGGGTATAACTACTAAATCCATGCACTTGAACATGGATGTCATCCAAATTCCATATGGTTACAACTGAAAATATTTTGTGGGAGATATTACATTTTCTTGTCCTCGGTGCTGTTACAATACATGCTTGAGCGTATAAATTAGTTAAAGAAAAAAATAGAGATGAAAACACAAGAACGTACTTGCATTTAAAGAATCAAAATATATAGATCTCAGGAAGTTGTAAATAATAGAATACTTGGCAAAATAACTTAAGAATGAAATTGAACATTGCAGCTCACACTTTTTAAGCACATGTAGGACCATCTTATAGGTAGTGTTTGGTATTTGTTCCAAGATAAAAACCAACAACAAAAAAGAAAAGAAAAGAAAGGAAAGGAAAAGGAATATAGGACTAAGGCGGAGTTGTGTTTGGTAATCATGTACAAGATAGAGTAAGCGTCTTTGTATCATATTTGGTTGATGGTGTACAAGACAATATAAAATGCAAAAAAAATAATATTTTACCCTTATATCATTTTTTCTTTATATAATACATTTGAAACACTAGATATTTATTTACATTTCATTATTATGCATCATTTACTTATTTAATAATTTATTAATAGTAATATTCTTTTCATTTCACATCATGCTAAAAATAAATTATTAATTTTGTAATTTTTTATTTAAATTTTGAAAAAAAATATTAATTCAATAAATTATTTATTTATTAATTATTTTTACTTTTAATGTAGTATAAAAAAAAATCATTTATCTGGTAAATGTCTAATAAATTGTAATTTACTTTGGTTAATGTTAATTTATTTTTTTATTGGTATGTGTTAGGAATTATTTATAATCTATTTTAGCTAGTTAATTTTATTCAATTTTCATTTGATTGAATGATAAATAAAGTTGTATAATAAAAATAAAGTTTTATTTGATGATAACATTGGCTGGAATTGTGACCGGATTCCATCCTATCAAAATTTTCTCTCCTTACTTTCTCTTCTCTCTCTCTCTTCTTAATATTTTTATGATTTTTATGATTTTTTCTTTTATATTTTTCTTTTTTTTTTCAAATTCAATGGTGGAAATTAAATGTTGCAAAATTAACGGTCCAGATCTTAAGTTGGGGATAGAGATGAGAATTTTCAAATGTTTTCAAGGATACTTATAGGGGAAAAAATATGACTTCTAACCTTCTTTAGGGACAAAAATCGGCTCAATTTCTATTTCGAAGACGAAGATGAAAATGAGGTTTTGTTCCATCTCTACTACCAAATAGGTTTTTATTCTAGTTGTCTCCGTCCCTTCTGTTATGTTAAAATAACCAAAGGCTTTCATAGGTTCCAGAACTGGAAACCACAGTCGTATTTCAAATTAAAAAACATTAGCAGAAGCACCATATAGCCTGTTAGGTTTCACATGGAAAATTGAAGTTTAAATTCTAAAGGAGAAACCACTATTATGGTTCTCAAGGTCAAGGTGATTATAGCTAGCGAGTAGCATTGCCTGGCGTTAATTTCATTTTTTCACTAAATTGAACAAAATACTGTTTATCCATAAATGGCAATAGCTAAATTGTTTCCACATGAATCTAGTTTACAAGCACAACATAATCCAGTAATCCACACTACACCAAGCACATACATATAAGGCAAAAATTATGCAAGCAACTGAAAACTAATTGTGAAAGCAGGACTTCATCAACATTACAAGATGTACCATTCAATGCGTGTATTCATTTGAACAGACAATAAAACGGACAAAAACCCAAAGATTTTCACAAAGTATTAATCTCAATCAAGCACTCTAAAAAGCCCCCTTTACACAGTGATTAAACCCGAGATGTTAAAACAATCACAAATTCACAAAATAGGTCATCAAGAATTCCCATAAAACACTAAAGTTTAGAGCTTTCTCAAGATATTCACTTTCTCAGCAGCCAAACACAGAGAGAAAAAATATTAAAAAAAAGGGTTACTAAAGAGGAAAAAAAAAACTGACCACCAATAGTAAGAAACAGCACGGTCTAGCTTGAAAGAAAGCAAAAGCGTGAATGAGAAAAGCAAGGCATGAGCTATAAGGCCCTGTGATGACTTGGCGACTCTCCTCCAGCTCATCACCACTCTTCTTTGAACCAGCAGAGAAGGAATTTATAAGGCAAGTTCCAATTTCCGGAGAATTGACTCCCTTTCTATTTCGGATTTAGCTTGCTTGTGTTTTCGGAAGAGGAAACTGTGAGCGAGAGAAAAGAATTCGGAAATTACAGAGTGAATGAATCATGAATGGCATCGAAACAGAGACATTTTTGTCGTCATGGCTTCACTTTCACGGCAAAACAAAGTGAAAGAGACATCTTTTATATTGACGGAAATAGACATGGTTTTTTGGTTTAATTACAGGTCTGTTTTCCGGATTCGTGGGAGAATGGTCGGGGTAGTTTGGTAACGAGTGATGAGAGAAAAGGGTAAAGAAGACAAAGTCGTTGGTTGAATTGAAAATAACCATTGCAACTCAAAAAGTTCCTGAAGTGTATTGGCAAATGGATAATTTCCCGTTTCATCTTCCGTTCGTACCAAGATAATGAAGAAATATATATATATATATATGTCAAGTTGCAAGTTTAGCACTAGGAGTGATACAAGCTAGTTGGTGATGGGAAGGGATTATCAATTTGATGATTTATTAATGGAAAGGGGAATCATTGTATGGAGTAAGGTGTAGGTGAAAAGGTGTAAGGCACCATCAGAAGTGCTTGATTGAAGGATGATGTGACAGATGAACATCTTTGATTGCTTTCAACTCCATAATGATTGCTGGATCGGTTAATGACTTTGCTTTCCATCCTATCATTTTGAATTTGATTCAAGCAGTTCATGGCAATTTCTTGAGTATTTTGACAGGACATCTCCTTATTCTTAGAGCGTTTGTGCAAGGAATAATAAGGTTGTTTTTTTAAGGCTTTTTTTTTTAAAAAAAATTATTTTTAATATTAGCACATTAAAATAATTTAAAAATACTAAAAAAATATTAATTTAAAACAAAATAAATAAATAATTTTATATTCTTTTAAAAATACTTTTAAAATATAAAAACAAACCGAACATATCTAACTTGAATGAAATTCAAAAATAAACCAGTCAATAAATTGATTTTATCAAATTCTATCAATCCCATCTATCTTGATTGAATAAACTATGAAATGTAATAAATAAATAAAAATAATATTATTTTAATTTTTATAAAAAATAAAAATAATGTTAACCCTTGTTATTTTATGGGTCGGATCCCAAACCAATAACCATATATATAAACTAGTCATGACCATTAAAAAAATCAGGAAAATCTTAAATTTCACTCTCCAGCATCAAAGATCGTAATTTCATTTTTTCTAGTCAATAATTCACTGCCATTAATGAATATTCAATAATGAAAACCAATAAACATGGCAGGTAGATTACTTTCAGTGTTCGTTTGCAGAGTTTTGGTAAGGAAATTTAATTTTTCCTGACAGTTTAATTCTAGCAGCGTTGAACATATTCCGACGCCACAGGCTCTCATTTGTAATCCAACAATGTCCGGTACGAGAGTTTCTGTGTAGCTATAAAATATCATCTTGCATTTAATATTAGCCTACGTTTTCTTAAAGGATTGTTTTTCTGAGAACATGTCGAACATGAAGGATTATACACCTAACATTCAAGGTTCTAAACGGATCAATCAAAGATGGTTGAAACTATTGGTTTACATGTAAAGGTATAAATAAGAGTAAAGTGTGATACTGTATTTGGTATAAAAAAAAATTCCAAAAATATCAGTATTTACATATTCCTAGTTTAACTGGCTGGGTTCATGATAAACTAATATTCAAAATTCTTCTATTGAAATATTTTGATTTATATTTAATTTTTATCATATATAATAGGAATGATGAGATTTAAACTCGTAATTATTTTATTAACAATACTCTAATACCATGTGATCAAAAAATAATTTTAATTCAAAAATTTTAATTTTTAAATGAGATTCTAAATTATAATTTATATTATTATCTAATAATTTCATATTCAATTAAGCTCTTTGGAAGACAATAAAATTATTTTTAAAATCTCTATAATTCTTCTAGAAAACTTAAGGCAAAATTGGCATTGGCTCGAGTTGTTTCATAAATTTATTTTCTTACTTTTTTATGTGAAGGCTCCTCATTATAGTTATATAAAGTTAGTATTTAAAAATGTAATAATAATTGTTTTTTATTTTTTAAAAAATTATTTCTATATCAATATATCAAAATAATTTAATAACATAAATTTTTTTTTTCAAATTTTACCCAATAACATCCAGAAAGGATCTACCCAGCAATCGCAAGATTATGGCCTGTCGGGCACGTCTCATCGGAAATCAACCTGACCTTTGGCAACGGGAAAAGAATAACGATATTGAATTCAACGGCGCCAAAAGCATGGGCAAATCCTGGCACGCCACCACCTATCAATTCAAATCCCGGCATCCTCTCCCGTGGTTTCTTTTTTAAAAGTACAGTACTTACAAGGATGTTATTACCACCGCATACCACGATGCTTAACTTGAAAGGTTTGGCTTAAAGTTGAAATGCAGCGTCTTAGATGCATCCAGGGGAGTTTCTTTCGCCGCGGACTCTATAAGATTCTCACTGTTAGGAGATCCGAAGGCCAAAGGGAAAAAGGAAAAGATCACACACAAACACAAGCTTTTAAATGATTTTACCAAGTCTGTAATCTTCACCATTACGTTGTGTTGGATTTGAAGTTAAAATTTGAAGGTTTAATAACTGCTAATGCATTAAAATGCAGGAAAAAAAATGAAATGTTAAGGATATTTGCTTGGTGTGGAAAAATTAAGTTTAATGATGAGATACAATAAATTTTAAAACAAAAATAAAATTTAATAAAGTTGAAAAATAATAGATAATCATAGAATGATTGGGACCTAATATTATTTTTAGAAAAAAAAAGGGAAATGAGCCAAGATTTTAAAAGAAATATTTCAAACAACATTTTGCCTTTTTTATATCTTGTTAACCTACCCCTGTTTAGGTTAACATCTCAATGTCATCAGAATAATACAAAATACTAAACATAAATAAAAGAAAAGAAATGTTAATCCATTAATAGTGATAGTTAGAAATTGGATAGTGGTTGTTTTTTTAAGTATTTTTTTATTTAAAAATATATTAAAATAATTTTACCTACATAATAACCATGAAAATTTGGAACTTCTCAGATGAAGAAAAACATCAGTACTTCTTCATCACTTATTTTACACTCGTCTTGTTTATATATATATATATATATAGTTTACATCCTCATACACGTACAATGACATCGACATAGTTACCTGACCTGCGGCAACTAGCCTCTTCCTTCTTTCATATCCTTGGCCGCAACTATAGCGATATACTCCCGTGGAGCCAGGCAGGAAGTTTCTTAGCTATAGCAGTTAGGAAGACGTCCTCCTGGGTTGCCAAAGTTTGCATACGTTAACTTCATGTGATGAACTTGAATACATAACTTATTAATTTGTTTTTATATAGAAATATAAGAACGTTGGTTTTGCGTGGATCCTCTAATGCTACAGTAACATTATAAGATACAATCTACATGAATTTATGATCTAATGCGTTGTAGTAAACACATCAATATAACACACTACCATGCTAACAAACTTGCACATGAAATAAATTGATGGTTTATATGTTAATTATCTAGCCACCCACGTATTGATGATCAATACAGATTATCTTTTATAAAAGTGATCTACAATAATATTATATCATTTTGTATCCAATGTTATCTGATTCTTGTCAAGAATCATCTTATAATTAGTCATATCCAATTTACTCTTCACGCGAACAAAAAAAAGATGGACTGAAATTACATTTATAAAATTTGAAGGTTAAGGAGAACAGTAAAATCCCCTTGGAGATGTGGCCACACTTGCTTCTCTTTTAGTTTTAAAAGCAGATGGGAATGGATGGAGATTAAACCCTGAAATCGATAAGTCCACAAAACCAAATCAGATGCTGTTGTGTGGTCGAATGAAGTTCAAATCTTGACTGAGAATGATTTTGTTGAAGATTTTTGGTGCTTTTGAGGTATGTTTTCCTCATCACTTTCTCCCTTTTAAGTTTTTTTTGTTATGGTCCGTACGTGTGTTGTAGATTTCAGGCAACGTTAAGTGTTATCCAGGGTTTGTTGTTCAAGAATAATGTTGTGTGTGGATTGTTGACGGTCCTTGTTCTTCTTCTTCTGTTTTTGCTGCTTCACCTAATTTAAAATAATTTGGTATATTTTTTACACTATAGAGGATGGATTCAAAGATTGTATGTATTGGGTTTTCATTATGGTGGGAGATTTGAGGTTACCACATCTTCTATCAATGAACGACTTTAGATTTCAATGTATCAAACTTTAAGGAAACTTGGGTATTTTAAGTTTTCGGATGAATTTAAAAAATCAATCAGGTATCAACAATGTTGGATACATGCGATATTTGATACTTAGGAAATCCTTTAAATCTGGGCTTCGTTTGTTATCTGATGATGACTGTTTTTATGAAGTCATGAGCACTCGAGGGTGTATGGACTGGTTCATATATATGCAGAGCTTGTCCCTCTACTTGTCAATGACTTAGATGGGTCTAATGATTGCCCCAACAGGGAAAAGGGTCAGTTTGGACAAAATGGTGGTGTTGGTCTTAATGAAGGTGTAGGTGAGACTTTTAGTGAGGGTTTTGAGTATGCTGAAGACTGTGAAGTATCTAATGCTACCGAGGGTATGGATGCGTCTGTCTTGGGGAATGTGTGGAACTATCTGATGTTGGTGCATGATGAGGAGATTTTAGTTATTGTGCGTCATCTTCCACTGCATCCTGTTCTTCAATCGAGTTTGTGCAGCAGAGTCATTCATCAGATGATGATGATGATGATGCAGATGTTGGTAAAGAGGGTAAAGTACCAGGATATGAGATTGACCACTCAGCATCATCTGACCCAGGCAACTATGATAGTTCTGACAGTGAAGAAGAAGATACAGGTATCAAAAGGAGTAGTAGGTCAATTACATATGATCCTGATAATCCAACATGGCTTGTCGGTATGGTTTTTAACAATGCTGATCAATTCAGAAATGTTGTGAGAAAATTTATTGTTAAAAAAGGATATGATTTAAGATTTCGAAAGAATGATTCAGAGGAAGTTAGAGCGTGGTGCAAACCAGGTTACTATTTCATGCTTTATGCAAGTAAAAATCAAGAAGAAGTTTTCCAGATCAAAACCTATAAGCCAAAACATAAATGTTTCAAGGTGAGCCATAGTAGGACAGTGACAACAAAAATATTAGCTGCACATTTCAGAGAAAGAGTGCTATCTCGGATTTCAATAACAGCTAAAAAATTGAAAGAATTAGGGGGTTTATTTGGTAGTGTAATGAGGTGTGGTTGACCACAGTTTCGAAAGTGTTTGGTTAAGCAATATTTATCACAATTTTGCATGGATACTACTGAAAACTCTATTTTGAAATCTCTTAAACCTACCTTTTCAAACTACAACCATAATACCAAACACGCACTTAGTAAAACTCAGCTAAATGTCTGTGCCTCATCGAGTATGTTGAATAGGGTTAAAAATAAGATAATAGATGAGGAGCATGGTGGTTTAAGAAATGAGCATGGTTTATTGTATGGATATGCTAAAGAGTTTGAGATGACTAATCCTGGGACAACTACTGATGTGAAAGTTGATAATACTAATTTGAAGAAAAGGCCAATATTCTCATGAGTTTTATATTTGTTCTGAAGCATGTAAGCAAGGGTGGAAGGCTGGCTGCAGACCTGTCATTGGTCCTGATGGATGTTTCTTGAAGCATTTTTTGTAAAGGACAACTGTTATATGCCATTGGGAGAGATGGGAATAATCAAATGTTCCCCATTTCTTGGGGTCTTGTGGAATTGGAGAGTGCAGGTACTTGGAAATGGTTTTTGGATCATTTGATGGCAGATCTTAATGTTGCCAATGAAGGTGAAGGGCTCACAATCTTCCCTGACGTGAAAAAGGTGATTTACGTCACATTATTATTTTGTATATAAGTTATTATTTTTTGACTTTTTATTAATGTTCTTTGGTCTTTTGCAGGGTCTTCTATCAGCTGTTCATAAAGTACTCCCAAATGTTGAACACAGACATTGCGCCAGACACGTATATGCTGCCTAGCAGAAAAAAATGGAAGCTTCAGTTCCGGGCATGTGTTAGAGCAACATCTGTAAACAATTAAAAAGAGTTTGAAGAACTTGATAAAATGGGTCATGTAATAGTGCAAGATGTCTTAAGAGTACGGAGAGCAGAGTTTTTTCAAGCCTTTTTTTTCAGCACAGCCCCACAATGTGATGATGTTGGCAATAACATTATGAAAGCTTCTAATGGATGGATTCTTGATGCAAGGGCCAAACTAACTGTAAGAATGCTAGAAGAAATCACAGTTACGATTATGAATAGGATACTTGTGAAGAGGAACTGTGCATTGAAGTGGAAAACACCAATTGCTCCAGAAGTGTTTAAGATATTTGGAAAAAACAGAGTAGAAGCAGGTGATTGGGCTCTTGAATATAATGGAGATGATGGATACGAGATTATCAAAGGTGACATGAAGCATGTTGTTGGCCTTAGAAACAAAACTTGCATGTGTAGAGCTTGGATCTTACAGGCATTCCATGCCCTCATACAATCACTGCAATGTACATGGAGATGTGGTCCCTGAAACTCAAATAGCACTTTGGTATCATAGTGAAACATGTCTAAGTACATATTCCTTCTCTTTAAAACCTGTTAGAGGTCAGACTTTTTGATCTCCCACTGAAAATGCCCCTCCAGAAATTAAGAAGAAGCTTGGATGACAGAGAAGAAATAGAAGACAAGACAAAGAGGAGCCAAGGAAGGAAGGAAAATTGTCTAGTAAGGGTGGCTACAAGACATGCAAGAATTGCGGTCAAGTTGGGCATAAAAAAGAGGAGTTGTAAACAACCTAAAAGAACTCGCCAGGTGTTATGTGCAGCTACTGGCCTTGATTTTGAGTTATCTATTTTATAAGTTACTAATTATTTTGTCTTTGGTAGGAAACTAACAGAGATAGTGGTGCAACCAGCAGTAATAAACAAAGGTCTGAAACTCCTATGAATGTTTTAAACTCAAGCACACAATCTGACGTGAATATTGTTGGAAACAAAAGTGAAGAAGAGCAAAATTCTCTATGCATCAAGTTGACCAAGAAAATGTTAAAGGTAAAAGGAAAGAAAAGGTCATTGACAATCAAACAAGACAGGAGAACGTTAAGGGAAGAAAAAGGGTAGGGCCCCTGATGTTACACCACAATTATCTAAAATGCAGAAATTGAATGGGCATGGAGTTTATGTTAGCACCAGAACTGCTGCGCGCATTGTTAATGTAAGTCCATTAGCTTAGACTCATGAAATAACTTATTAGAATAACTATTTCATAACTAACTCTTGTTTTGCAATGCCACTATTCATTTCCAAATAGGATTATAATACCAGGACCTTTAAAAATGAAAAATGCTGATACCGGTTCAACGGTCCGTCAAGCTTCTACAGCTGCAAAACTGAATCAGCCAGCACAAGGTTCAACTATGCATAAAGCTTCACAGAATGCAAGCTGGAACCAAGCATCAATTACCAAAAAGGTTCAATCTTATTTGCAAGGTGTAGCTGACCATGGATTCCAGTTATGATCCTTGTTTTTGATAGACATGAATGTAATGAATGTTACATTTTGTGGGTTTTGTCCTCTGATGATATGCCCGGTATCATCATCTCATCTACATTATACTGCCATGAAAACTTTAGATTGTTTCGGGTGCGAAACAGAAGCTTAAATTATTCTTTGTAGGTTGTTATGCTGTGACTTCACTTTTTCCTTGTTGGATTTTGTACCTGATTACCAGTTTGTGCCTTGCTACTGTGGTTTTGTTTTATTTATTTTTTGTCTAACTGTAATTTACTTGATAATTGCAGTTTTTGTCACCTGATTTTTTGTATTTAAATGTTCTTGCCAATATCATCACGTACAGAAACTTTAAAGAAATTTGACATTCTTTCCAACCAGTTCAGTTCCCACTGGTGAAATCTAGAATTCATTGGAGATTTGCAGAGCGTCCGTTACATCCAAGTCAAGCTAGGCAAGGGTGCTGGTGGAGATGCAAAGCCAATGAATGTTGTTTTCAGCGTCCACATACCCATCAATCCTTGCATTTGGAAAAGCATTACATCTACTGTTCATGGTAGGAAAAGCTAATTGTGTATCCGTACCATTTACTGCTGAGGGTGACTTGGTTATAAGGAACAGTGGATTTGACTGGACCATTTTCGACAATTTAATGACTTGATTTTGAAACACAGATGCTCTTCTTGCATCAGGTTACAAAGGTATCAATTGATTTGCAAATCATTGAAATTCATTGCTTCTCGAAATTGACAAGGATGCTTCACGTCCACGATTGCACATAAGAACTCCTGTCGTGTCCTGTCCTGTCCTGTCTTTTCTCTCGCACCCATCACCAGAACCGACATTCCGCGATGAAGATGACGAGGTTAATAGATCATTAAATATATATATCATGTTGCCTCAACTCAATTGGTTTTCCTTGTTGATTCGGGGATTTTTATCACTTGCTTCTTTTGATCTCAAAGTTTGGGAATTAGGGATTTTGCTTCTCAAAGATCCTTTCCCCTCCGTTTTTACAACTAATGGGGTTTTTGTTTGGAGTTTGGTAATAGTTATTATTCATTGTAAATTTTGTTTATAAATACAATAAAATAATATTTTTTTATTTTTAAATATTTAGTTTTAATATTACTATATCAAAACAATTAAAAACTATTAAAAAAAATTAATCAATTTTTATTTGAACCACACTTCCAAATAAGGGTTAAAGAAAAGCAAGGGTACTGTTATATGTTATACACCATAGGATTTTTATAAATCTTACTTACTAAGATAAAATATGAGAGCTCTTCATTTTACATGTATAATTTGAGAGTTATTTTATTTCATATATTAATCAAATGTAATTATCTTAAAATAAATAAAAAAATATTTGGCAAATAGAAAATTTAGTAATTGAAGAAATTTGACAGGTACAAGGATAAAATAATAAATTAAGTGCATACACATATCATAATTTTACTTTCAAAATAAAAGTACAGTCAATTTTATGATAACCTAACTATAATTTAATCAAATCAGAGTTTCTTTGTCAATGCAAACATGCCATTTGGTTGATACATAACCAACTCTCGATCATCAAGTGCTTCGTTAAACTAAGTGATACGAGAGCTGTTTGATTAGTTATTTATCTCTTGCTCAAATTATTATTTTATAATATTATTTAATTAACTCGAAACCAACCACCAATTGGCCTATTAGCTCAGTTGGTTAGAGCGTCGTGCTAATAACGCGAAGGTCGCAGGTTCGAAACCTGCATGGGCCATGACTTTTTAAAAAGAAATGTTTTATTACTGGGCTTGTTCTGTAGTTTCTCCAACATAACAGGCCCAATCCAACAATCTTGTTTTATCTCTCTTAAAACTATCTTGATAAACCGAACAAATAAAGGGTTTTTTTTTTTTTTTTGTAATTTAAAAGAATAATATCATTTGAAAAATATTTGATGAAATTATATAATTTGATATTGTAGTGGGAAACATCCATTAAATATCACGTTTTACACGCATCACATTGATTAAAATTTAAATAAATAAAAAACAAGAGCAACACACGGACTCTCTCCTCTCTTTTAGAAAAAACCAATCATCTCCCTCAAATATCTCTTAAAAAACTTGTTTAGATTATATCCTTAAAATAACTAAAAATCAAATTTATTATAGTCTTTAAACATCTGATATTTTTATGTTGAAAATTCACTGTTTCTTTTGCTGCCATCAACTCTACCGCCGCTACCCTAATTATTCTTGTAGTCCTATAATTATTGTAAACATACTACATTACTATTAATTTGTATTTGGTTTGGTTAAAATCAAATAATTGTTTAAGTTGAAATTAAGGTTTATGGTGAATTTAGAATTTATTAAATCAATGATAAATTAGTTAAAAATACATTCAATTAGAGTTTATTTGATATGCTTGAATATGAAAATAAATTGAATTAATTATTTCAATTAATTATGTGTTGTGTTTAATTTAAGTTAAGTTGTCGAATTAAAAATTTTGTGTATATTATTGGAATCGACTAATAATTTAGTTAAATATGTACAAATGTTCATGCAATAGAGCATAAATGTTTGTTGAATTATGACGAGTTATATGTTTCACTAAATTGTTAATAAGTTGATTTAATATTTTTTTAAATTAAATTAATTTACTATAAATTTGCATTTGATTTAATGCAATTGAGCATGCAAAATATTAATTGATAATGTATCATAAATTACATTTAATTTTTTTATTAAGTTTGCATTAATATTAAATTTTAGAAATTTAATTGATTTTACTATGATATTATAAATCAGGGATGAAGTAATTTAATATAAGAAACTGGGTTGGAAAAAAAAAGAGCAAATAGGGGTGCCACTTCCCTAAAATTACTAATATCATGATTTTTCATGTTTATAAAATCCAAACCATTATCGTGAAATCTAAATAATAATGATTTATAATTGTTAAAAAAAAGTCAATTAAAAGCACATCAACTTATAGAAATGAAATCTTGATTATTAATACTAAGTCATGATTTGTATTTTATAGATATATATATATAATAAAACATATATACAACAAGGTAACCTGGGAGGAATCCAACAAATTATTAAGCCATGCAACTGTTATTTTTGCATTGCTTACTTAATTACTAGTGCAATAATCTTTGAGGTATACATATTTTCGCAATGCTCTTCATGCATATAGAAAACACAAAGTTGGGTTTTTTAAAACTGAAACTTAATACATGTAGACTAGCAACCATAGGTCACATAGACTATTTCGAAATTGGATTTGGATGTGGGGGTAATTGTTTTTCAAAAAAAAAAAAAACATTCCATGGTAATTAATTTCCATAACTATAATTTTTTTTATAATTAAGCAACTAATTTAGTTATTAAGAACATGGCTAAGCAGGAGAAGAAAAAAATAAAATTAACATCAGATAACTTAAAATACAAATATAAATCAAGCAAACTAACTCATTAAAAATAAATAAATCAAGCAAGCAAGTGTAAATCTACGAAAGAAATCTAAAATGATGCAACTAAATTCAGTTCTTCCTGACCAAATAATCCGCTATATAATTTCTTTCTTTATGAATATATGTGTAGAATTCACGAGAGAAAATTAAGGTTTTGCATTATTCGACAAACCATCGACCATTGCAACTCGTATATATGTCTTTAATGAAATTCATAACTAAACGACATCGATTCTAGTTGAAACGAAAACAAGGAGCACAAGAAAGAAGTCAGTCAAACACAACAAGTACGTATTACTAATAAGTGTATGCACATCCCCTGAATGGCTAAATTGGTCCCTTAACTTATTTTGTGACCCTCAGAACATGAATGCAGCATTAGGGTTTTTCTTTTCTTTTCCTTTTCTTGTTACCCTTGAGAAATTAAAACAAGATCCGGAGATGACTGAAGCAACATTGTACTGCCAGGAAGAAGGTGGTGGTGGTGGTCAGTAGGGACGTAGCACATGACGGGAACAACAATATCGTCACCATGCATCATACATGATGATCCATAAATTCCACCAAACTGACGACAGAGAGAGAATATAAACAGGTTAATACTTTGTTAGCAAGCTAAAAAACAGCTAAGGATCTTTTTCGTAGGAAGAGAAACCTTATATTAAAAGTACCCATGGTAGAAAATATATGTGGGCTAGCTTCCTCTTTGATCCTGATTAATTTGAATACAACTTAATACATATATCCATCCTCCTTTCTGCCACCATTTCTTTGTTGTCTAGTGCTTGCCCTTCTCCTCCTTGTGTGATTTCTACCCACCCACCCCTTTTCTCTCTCTGCACTAACATCCGACAACAAAATGGAAAGGTAACCCCACCAGGCACCAGCCCGCAATATATCCATTCTCTCTTCTCTACGTACACCATATTATGTAGTGATGTAAGTCCGAAAATACACACCAATATACCGTCATTGCCTCTTTGTTCACCGGTAAAAACTACACAAAACACACCAAAAAAGACACACCCACAAGGAAAAAAAAAAAAAAACCAGGAAAGGTACTCATGGTCTCTTAGTAAAATTATAGAGACCTGTGTTGTTGTTGAAGGACATTGATATTGGTTCTTTGTCTCTTAACACTTCCTGAAGAAGACTCGTCACCACCTGTCTTCTCCATAACCGATTTCAGTGCTTCTTGAATTGAGCTTATAGAATATTGCAGTGGTTGCTGTTGCTGTTGATGATCATTGCTATCACTTGATGAATCTTCTTCACCAGCAATGAACAAAACATTCTTTACACGTCCACCAAGTGTCGTGATCTCAGCTTTTAGTGTTCTTAAACGCAAAGCTTTCAAGGTTTTTATTAGGTCAGGCAAGAGATCAGACCTATCTTCGCAGCAAAGCGATGCTTTGAGCACAAACTTACCATCTTCATCAGCTGTATCCACTGTTAGCTCATCCATTTCTGTTGGTACTGGACTTGTTTCGGCTATCAAAGAAGTCTGGCGTTTTAACTCTTTAACATGTTGGATCACTTCTGCTAGCAGTGAAGCTTTGTCTGTCTGGGCCACAAACAAAGGAAAAGAATCAGTTTCATGCACGTTAAAGTTTGTACTTTACTCATAAAAAACATGAATTAAAAGAAAAGGAATCAAGCTATAATGATCATTTTGTAGGTTGAAGGGCAAGCAAACATAAATTATTACATGTAAAAATTAACTGTCTTTCGGTGTTTGAAAAGAAGAGATACTTTGGGGATATGAAGTTTTTATTCGTTCTTTTGATGCATGACTCAGGCAGGCATGAAAGTAGGTTTCACTAATGGTGTGGGGTTTTGAAAGAGGATTAGGGCACGGGGTATCTATAAGTGACTGACAAGAATGCTAGTTTTGTCTGTCTTTATATCTTTTCATTCTCCACTTAATTGCTTTGTCTGGTAACCGGCAAGAAATTTCCATGGAAGCTTTTCAACATCTCTTTGGTTCCTCTTTATCATATCAACTTAGCGACATTAACGCTTATTCCCTTTTAGTTTTTCTTTTCTTTCCTCGGAACTAGCACAAGTCCCAGAAGGAGAATACACCAAAATTAAGAAAAGAAAAAACAATAGGACGTAGCAGTATTCAAAGGATGAAAACAAAAGGATAAGCTAACCAAGAAAAAATGTAACTGCCTTTCTTATATCTAAAAAGTGAATATATTATGTTTTGGTGGCATCTATATTATCAGACCAGCCATCTAACTAGAATCTTCAGCAAGATTGAAAGACATCTTTAAAAGAAAAAACTACTTGTTTTACCACAAAACAAAATGACACTACATAATTATGCATTTTTTAATATATAAAAGAAGAGCATGCTGTTTTATTTAAGGGTTTGATATTTCATATGTTAATTTAACACTTCTGTGTAGGTTTTCAAAATTTGGTGATGATATACTATGATACTTACTTTGGTCGTGCTGGGTAGTAAACTACGTAGCTTGGCAAGGTGGTTGTTGATTCTCTCTCTTCTTCTCCTCTCAGCCTCACTGTGACTCTTAGAAGCAGCAAGAGCCTTAGCATCCATGATTTCTTGAGCAGTCATGTTGCTCAACTCAGCTTGCAACCCGAAAGGAGCTGAACCGGGTTGAACCACTGGTCCAAGAGTTTCAGATATAATCCTAAGATGATCACTTGATGTACCATCATAAGCAAACTGAAGGGAAGGAGATCTTCTATTGAATAAACCCCCATATGAGGAAGGTATTGGAGGAGGGATAAGAAATGGGTCATGGTCACGAACTGGGTGATTTGAAGTGAAGTGATCTGGGTTAAAAGAGTGGGCTGGAGGGAGAGGCCATGGTAAGATCGGTGAAACTTCAGGGAAAATCAATCCTGATCCTCGTGCTCCTCCATAGATATCACTGCTTTGTTGTTGGTGGTGCTGTTGCATTTGTTGGTGGTATTGAAAAAGTAGCTGCTCTTGGTAGTTTTGGAGGTTATGGATTGTTTGCTCTTCTTGGTCTTCTTCTTTAAGTCCACACATATCTCTCTCTGTCACTCTACAGTAAAAAAGAAAAAAAAAAGATGGAAAATTCTATTGCTATGAAATTGTAATCATATGGATCACTTCCTTCTAGCTGTGGAGATATATGAGGGGGGGGGGGGGGTTGTACTGAGTTTACTTTTCAATTGGGAGAAGAAGCAAAAAGAGAACACAAGGAAATAGAGACAGACCTTAATTCTGTACTGATTTTCAGTAATCTAGACTCTTTTATCTTTGGTGGTGGTGGAGATGGTAAGGGAAAAGCCGAAGAAAGAAAGCAAGTTTCAGGCTTCTCTCTCTATATATCAAAATGAATGACTCTCAATATCTCTTTCAATTGGGTAGGTTTTCTTTTGGATGGAACAGCCTTTGTGGAAAGGGTGTGGTGATGACCCTTTTTATTCTAAACTTCAACTATGTAAGCTTTCCTTTTTCTTTGGTGTTTTGTTGGTATCTTTTTGGTTCCTTCGTTGTTTTATGCTCTACTTCTGTGCTGATCTGCTCCTCTTTCTCTCTCCCACCACTCTAAATATATAGACTCTGTAAGTACTGCTAAGTCTCCTTTCCTTTCTTCTTACGGCATTCTCCATCCATCCATCCATCCAATCTCTGTAGCCATCTGGGGTGGGCGTGGGGATATCTCTTTATTTATTTATTTATTTTATACACAATGTAATATATAGCCCCGGCCCATGTAAAATATCATTATTTTGTTGCTTTGTGATTGGTTCAAACTGTATAATTACACTCTGTGCAAGTGCAGTTAATTAGAGAGAGTGACTGAGTGAGTGGGGGGGAGATGGGAAACACAAAAACAAACACAGTGGTTAACACAGATTGTCGACCGACCAAAGACCGAAAAGGCTGATAGTTTTTTTTTTTTTTTGATAAGCAAAAAGGCTGATAGTATCATCATGATAAAAGGCTTAGCTCTGTGTGTGTGTGTGTGTAAACCCTGTGCTCTTTTTTCTTTTTTTGGCAATTAAACTTTATTAATTTGTAGTACTACAGATTAATTAGGAGTAGTAATTTTTTGAGGCTAGCTCATGACTTTATAACTTTGATTAATTACCTCGACCGGTCAAGCCTCCCACGTTCTTCCATATTTCCACGCCACCCTTTCTGCTTCCCCAAGACCACGTAATCATTGTGTCTTCGATCACACTCCATCTCTTTCCTTCTCTGTCTAGCTAGGTTTGCTCTCCACTCCATAAGGTTCTTGGTTTCAGTTACATGTATATTCATAGCTGTTATCGGTCCTTTTGAAATTTAGAGGAGCCCTTTTCAGTTCTGGTAGGTGTAGGAGAATATTAGGGTACCTGTATATTTTGATAGTGATAAATGGGGCCGGGTCAGGGTGGCTCCTTTTCGCTGGGGCATTTTGGAAAAGAAAGTTGCTATGTGCTTCAGTTCTCTTCTTACAGTCCTTGAGTGGCTGCAGCTGCATTTCCTTTTCATATGTGTGTGTGTATCAACTTGTGTAATGTATCCACATCACTGTGTTTTGTTTGAGGAAAAATTCAGAGCATCCTTTATAAGATTACAAGGATTTCAGTTCTTAGAAGATAATAATACTAATTGGACTAATGATTTATCTAGGTTTCATTTACCTAGAGTCCATTACAGGGAATCTTAGGGTCTGATCAGGTTTGCTATATTATATACTCTAGTTGGTTAAAAGATTTTGTTTGGCGTTGTTGAGCTTCTCATGAGTTCATGGTTTGATTTCTTTACTATATTTTTGGAGGTATATTGCTTGAGTGAGTGCGATATATCATCACTGTCCATTGTCCAACATTAATCCCATATTTATGTCTCAAAATGAGATTTGTTTAATTGGAGTACAAATGTAAACTGTGTTAGTTGTTGCTGGTGGTAACATTTCTCAATTATAACTTTCAAACGCCAGAAGCACGATGGAATAATAGATGTTTCTAATCACTTTTTAAATGCGTGGGCACGCCAATCTAGATCAGCTTCTAATCACTCACTGCTGTCTCTTTATCCTATGCCACGAGCTCCAATTTTTTGCTGCCACTGGCTTCAAGCTGGTTGGGCCTAAAGAGGTTCAATCCTTCTGTTGAACCATAATGGGTTCACGTTAAAAAGAGCAAGAACGAAAACACAAAATATAATGTAATGTTTCTGTGCACTCGACCTGCAAGGTCGGGGTAATTACTCAGTCAAATAAGCAGCCTGGGTCTCAGAAAAGTAAACACAAAAATCATACAAGCAACCAGCCTTTCATTTCCCTTTTCAACACAAATAGTCTGGAGCAAGATACCGAGGAAGAGATTTTTTTTTCTTTTCTTAACTGTTATATTCTAAATCGGCTTCTTTTTAATAACAGTTAGAAGAACATATATATTAAAAAAATGAATAAATCCCATCACAGACCAGCCATCAGCAAGCCCTTTCCTAATGCCTCCTTTTGGTTAATTGCTTTATCTTCATTCCCTAGCTACTTCTTAGGTACGGAAGAAAACACTCTTTACCTCTTCAGGCCTGTCACTAGCGGCCAGTAGCCACTACTTTCTTCCATATTGTGTTACTATTTGCTAGGGATAGGAAAACTCAGAGAAGGGCTTTTAGTATTTTTTGGATCCAATGTAGTCACGCATGGTTGCTCTGGTCCCCATTTCTTTTATATACTTTTCATCTTTTGTAATATCACACATTTTTTATAATGTGGTGTTTTTTTAAGTAGCTTATTCAAACTTCCGATGATAGCTGCACCACCCACTAACATAACCCACGAGACATCCCTTTTTGTGGGGTTATGATGACATCAATCCCACCCTATCATGACGTTTGTTCCTCAAGACATTAGTGCTCATGCTTCTCCTTCATCTTTGCCTTAGCGTAGAAGGGCCTTTTGGCTTGTGATGATGAGTGCTGTTTGAATTCATTCGCATTTGGCACCAATGATTCCCCCGTCTCTTACCATATCATGCCAAGTCACAAACCAAAACAAGAGGAAGAAAAATCGAAGCCTTAATTATAAGATCTATTCAGGTTGCAGACCATCGTCTTTTAAAATTTTATTTTCCAGTATAAATACTTATTTAAAAGGACAAAGGCATCCTTGGAATGAGTAAAATATCAAACCTAGATGACATGAGTCTGGTTTATTTCTAGACTTAATATTTTTAGATTCAGTTAAATATTAAACCCAAATAAATTATTAGACTCAATATTTTTTGATTTTGATTAATTATACACTGAACTCATTCAAGTACATATTATCAATCCATTTGTATCTATCCTAAACTCTTATCTTGTGAAGGCTTGCTTCTTTATCATTGGATAAATTGAAAAGGATAGAAAATTGATTTTCCAAACTACCATTAACAATCCAAGCATCAAGCTAAAATTAGATCATTTTATCATTAGCAACTAACAGATTGGTGTAAATGGACAAGTTATCAATCCCAAGACCACGCACTTTTAGGACGAACAATTATCAATCATCTAACATTACATAACTTATTACCTTCCTCTTTCCCCGACCACAAGAAGGATCGCAATTTCTTTTCAAGTGTTGCTGCTGTCATAGCATAAGGAACAAAGACAAATAGTAAATGGACAAGTTACTTAGAACTGATTTAATTAAGCACAACCTACCTCCAATGGATAAAAATCTACCCTTCCATAAAGCCAATGTAGAGTTGATGTTATGGAATATAGTTTCCACTTCGATGTTCTACATGAGCTTGCACCAATAGGAAGACTTAGATATTTGAAAAGAAGATCTTCTTGCTTGCATCAAAGAATTCTAGTCGTGTAATCACAAATCTGATCTTTTATATCAACACCAATAATACTACTTTTAAAGAAGTTATTCAGACCTGACACTAATTCAAAGCTAGCATAAAAAGATAAATTAAACAAGCTCGACTCTAATATTATGGTATCAAAACCTAAACGTCTAGTTTATGTACTTATTAATAACAGGGGTGTCGAAGATCCTCTCCATAATTTACATTATAAATTACACTAAACATATTATTCAACTAGTTTTTACCTACCACTCCATTAGAATAAATGAAATCAAAGTATGTGCTAGATTCTTTCCGCAGCCTAAGCCAGGTTATATTTATATGACACTAATCATATGCACCTCGATTATACCAACTTTTGTGGACCGTTGCTCATAAGAAGTTGGGATGTCAAGAATCACAGCAATAATTGAACGCTCAGGTTCATTAACAAGCTATAATGTCCTTGAATATCCCTTATGATCCAAGACGTGTGGTCCGTCAAATGTTTTTAAATAATTTAAACATGGGACATACACTAATCATCCTACTAAATATTATTTTTGATTGGGAAAATAAATAAAATAAAATAAAAGGGCTGTAAAACTTCATATTTTTTTCCCGTTTTCATTACAGTTAGCTCCAGGTTTTGACAGTGCTCGATCGGTTCAATTTGGATAGGATATAATTATACAAGACGACGTTGATAGATTAATAGAGTTAATTAAGAAATTAATTTTTATTGAAGAGAAACCCTAGGTTTCAGGACGAAATTAAACAGCTGGACAAGCCCCAGCTTGCTCTTTAGAAGTTCCCAAACTAATTTATGGTTCGAACTGAGAATATTGTGTGAGCTCCGACAGCAAGTTAATAGTATACAGTTTGTCCCGCAATCTTACTGATGAAATTAAAAGTCCTGTAAGTTTTGGTGGCACCAAGCATGGCAAAGATACGTAAAATCTTTAGTACATAATAATTCTCTCCAACTCTTAGAGACGGGTTTTCTTTTTATTTTAGAATTATTACACACATGGTTGGTTTACTCCTTGTTCTAGCTACTGTACTCACTTTACACTAGCTACTGTACTCACTTTTACACCCCAACTGGCCCGTGAATTTCCCTTTCTCAACTCTCCATCTATCACACCAGTTTCCCAGTACAAAACTTTTTGTAATGCACAAGACAAATGGGCACTCATGCCTTCCACTAAAGGGTTAAATGGATTCTCACCAAGCTTATCGGGGTCTTCAAAAGGTTATGTATTTATAGTCCCTCTTACATTTGAAGCCACGAGCAGGTAGATTCATGAAATCGAACCCGGGAAATCTCACCTTTTTTATTCAGGTTTACTTCAGTTTTTATTTATTTTTTGCTGATTCGTTTTATTTCCACTCGCTTGAAACAGCTAGCGGTAACATCTCAAGCAAAGGTTACCACTTACCAGCGCTATGCTAGATAATCAGGCGTTCCAAAAAGCACTTTCATGCACGTAAGTATATGTCTGTACAATTGTATACACATAGCTCAGAAAGGTTCAATAAGAGTAATTAGAGCAGGAAACACGATGAAGTGACTCAAAGCCTGGTTCCTTGCTGCTAAAAAAATCAGCTTTCAAATTTATCAGTAAACTTTTCCATAAAGTTTACTGCCACGAACCTGTGCTACTATAACATTATGCGAGCCTCAACTAGAGAAGTCTTGTTGCATCAAAAAAAAAAAAACAAGTCTTGACTCCCCATCCACCAACTTGGAATTTGAGAACAGTAAAAGAACCGTTACCAAACAATTAAACAGAGATTTTCATCTTCTTCTTGTTTTTTTATAAAAAGGGAAAGAAGAGAAAAGAAAGAAACCGGCGAGAATGTCAATTTAAATCAAGCCTAACAAGACATCAAAGAAGAGTACTAGTGGTAGTGGACCTAGACTAGGAATCACAATGCATGCCACTAGCTAGTAAGTATTAGATCTTTATGTCCTTGAAAAAAGTAGAGAAGGATCAAAATAGTCTACATGACTAACAGGTTTTGGACGGTCAAAAAAAAAAAAAAAAAGAGTTTCTGGCTTTAAGCCAGGAAGATCTTTCCATGGGACCAAATAGAATCTAATTAAAGCATTCCCTCAAGATCTCACAAAATTCAAACTTCTCTAGCATGCCTTAGTAACACAAGCTTCTTCTTCTTCTTCTTCTTCTTTTGACAATAATCGAGTGATAACACAAGTTGCCCTAATCATGGATGAACAAGGTATATTTCGTTGTCTGGTAGGAGATATATTACCACTCCCTTTTCTCTTCCAGAGTCAAAAATAACACCCGTATTTTCAAGGAATTGTGTCCCCAAAGCGGGACAGTGCACTCAATTATACCTTTCACCCCCATACGTCTCTTTCACTTGCAAGTACAGAAAATGGTCTGATCATCATTTTTCCAAAGCCGAAAGGTAAGCTGATCAGTCCCACTAAATCATATGAGATCAAACGGAAGAAGCTTAATTAAAGCAAGATGTAGCTAGTTGAAATATGGGAATCAAACTAGTTATGAATAATAAGCAGGTAGAAGACCATATATGTTGACTGAAACGAATTCTCTCATGTGTTGGGAAAGCGTTTTAAACCTTTTCCATTGATTGCTGAATGACAATTAATATTTAAGTAATTGAGTAATCATTCCATTATCATCTTCACTGTTGAACTTTCTTTTTTAACCAATATTAATGAAATTAATTAGCTGGACCCAACACTGATTTAAAATAAAGGGAACTGGAAAACTACTGTGTAACCTTTTTGTTAGTCGTCGCTTTATTTTTTTAAAGTTTTCATATTATTTTAATTTATTATTGTTAAAAATAAATTTTAAAAAATAAAAAATATATATTATTTCAATATATTTTTAAATAAAAAATATTTACTGCCATTAAACCAGGCATGCTCTTAAGCGGGCCGGTGACCTTGAATACCTGAATTATAAGGGTCACACCTAACATATTTCTTTCTTTTTTTTTCTTTTTATGGACAGCCATTTATTTCTTTTTTAAATTTATATAATCATTTTATTGGATAAACTAATTACAAGTTCGCATGCTGGATATGTCTTGTTAAGGCCTTTTATCCTTCCTTTTTTCTCATAGATGAGTGATTTTTTTTATAAAAAAAAAAATGTTTGCGCTAGCTGCTTGTAATACCATGTTAGAAAGACTCTTAATTTTTTTAGTGTAAGCAAAGCTATTTCTGCGTAAATCTTTTAGTAACATGCTTATATAACAAGACACGAGTTATATTTCCATGGAAGCTCTGAGCCAAACTTGCAAACACACACAAAAAAATGAACCTATCGTTCCAGCTACTTCTTTTTTCAAAAAATAATCATGTGAAACTGTGTTGGTTTCTGTAGATTTATTTATATTATTTAGGAAAGAGAATATTAAAAATGCTATTGTTTTAATTAGGTTTAATTATTATTCAAAAAGTAAAAAAGCAAAGAAGAAAAAGATATCTTTTCTATTAAATCCTAGTGCTACTTTAAAAAAAAAAAAAAGTAAATGTAAATGTAAATTTTAGTTTCAACTGTTATGAAAAACAAAGAAAGTGAAGAATAACACATAGCCGAAACCGAAATCCAAAACCGGCCCAATAGATAGCATAGGCCAGCGGGCCAGCCTAGTCCAGGTCCGGTCCCGTAAACGACGTGTCGTTCAAGTCCATCCCTAATAGCTCCTGGGGGTTGAATGATATAGCATCCCTCCATATCAGTCATTTCACAGCCCAAAACCCATATAAACAATAAACCAATAACATAATATATATATATATATATATATATCAGGTTTTCATATAAAATACTTTGTTGCTACTTCAAGTTTCATACCACCTCGAATATTAAAACTATACATCCCGCTAAGAAAAAAGTATTAAAAAAATTATAAATAATAAATATTCACTATTTGTTTGATAACGTGTTAAAAATAATTTTTACTTAAAAATATTTTTTAAAAATTTATTTTTGAAATTAATAAATATAAAAAAACATATAAAAAATTAATTTAAAATTTAAAAAAAAATTAAAAACACAATTGTATGCAATAACTAAATCTCCATCTACACTCGTCTAATTCTTATTTAATTTTCTTTAAGTTCTCTTTGTTTTCTAAGAAAATCAAATTAAATCCCCAATCCTCTAAAAATTCTTTTATCTTTGGGCTTTGATTGATATAACTGATTGGAGATTCTGAACGTGACTCAAAAGCCGCGGAAGGTACGGATCTCGTTAATTTCTCTCATCCCCATCCTCTTTCTCTTCAATTTTATTTTTTTGACGAGCACTCAAACTGCTTGCTGCAATGGACTGGATTATTTTGAACCGGTGTAGTGCTTAGCACAAGGTAGTTATCCAGGATTTAGAAACAATCATGGCCAAGTAAGAAGTAGAACAAGCATCTGCTGCGTTTAGGATCACACTGGAAGGAGACTGTATACCTGCTCTGCTCCTCGCTTCTCAGTCAGGTATTAACTGATTGATTTTGCCATGTTATACATTGCTTGTAGTGATTCACATAGAATATTATTAATTTTTTTGGCAAGCTTGTGATTTATATTGTGAAAAGCACTGCATGGGTAAGATGAGATTGAATAGAGCTACAAGAGTAATTTGGATAATACGTCATCTTTCAATTAGGAAACAAGCTGAAAAATATTAAAATAATAACCTGATTGAAGGTGTCTTCATTTTTTATGAAGAAATTTTGTTATTATCTTAATCAGTTCTTTGGTAAGCAGATTTGTTTAGAATTGTCCTATCAGGGGTTAGTTTTCATTTATTGAAACACGTTTAATTACTGTGAAATTTTTTCATGTTTATGAAGGGGTGAAACACTAAATATTTTTGACACTGGATTAAAATTCTCAGATTTCTAACTTCGTCTTCGAATGTAGAATACTTGGTGCTCGTTTTTAATCTCAATTAAGAGGAAGAGCTACAGAAGTGGGCTCTGAATGTATTTTCAATTGCAATGATTATGCTTTCTGTCCTTGAAATTCCATAGTTTATTAAGAAAATTGATGCTTTAAATCTCATTTATATTCTGTAGCTTGCAATTTGCATTGATATCTTCAGAGCGAGAGTTAGTTGAGTTTGATGGTTTGTACCATCAAAGCAACTGGGTTTTGAGAAAATAGGAAGTCCAGCTCGTAGGACCTTGCCATTCTCACATCAGGTGCAGTTAGGTTCTGCAGTTAATTTATTTCCCTTCCAATTTTCCTTGACTGATGCATGAACTACTATGTTTTTTTTAATCAATTCTTTTTATGATTTACAGGTTACCACTGAAACCAGCCTTGAGAAGATGGGATTAGAAATGCTTGATTCATGTAAACAGGTAAGATAGACTACACTATACATGTTAGTTGTCTATACAGGAAATAACTTTATATAGACTAGCTAACTCGGCATCCCTGATGTAATGATGTATATTTCAAGTCTCTGAATTTGCCATTTAGATTTATGAGGGATTTTATTATTCTACGGCTAATCACTAACGATCAATGGATATGCTCTTAAGCTAGTACTGCAATGTAGTTGAATTAAAGCATGTGAATTTGCTAGGTACTTGTATTTTTTTAAAAAAAAGTAAGCACAGATACACATTAATTTGTCAATTGAATTAAGTCTTTACTTGAACATGTCAAATACGGGGTGATCCTGCTATTAAAGTATGCACATCAACCATTTGCCTTCAACTAATTTATCCTACTGGCATATCTTGAGATTTTGTTAATGTTGAGTCTCCGTTATATTTTCTTTCTTCGTTTTGTTTTTCCTTTTATTTGTTTTTTAGGGAATGATGTGGGGACCCAAATCCACGTTGCTTTCCTATGGATATGGCCTTTGTATTGCATATGGGCTAAATTTCTAACAGAATATATAAAATCCTCGTGCAGACAGTTTTTTGAGCCAACATATTTTTTAAGTTTTAATTTGTTGGGCTTCAGTAATTAGTGTAAGGCTTTTAAAACGGGCTTTACTTGGTTTGTGATTAGCTCTCAAGCATTATGTATTGGCTTGAAAGAAAAGAGAGTCACAAAATGGTTACGACAGGAATCACTAACAAAACAAATGTAGAAAGACAAAAGTGTTATCGAATTTTTCAGTTTTTGTGATCTTTCATACAAAAACTTCAATTAATAAAATGACATTAAAATTAGCCAGATATATTCGAATTGAGCATGTAATTTAACTTTGATCAAGATTTTGTTTCATTAAATTATAAAAGTGTCCAATTGAGCATGTTATTTTTTCGAGAAAAATGCAACTGTTGCTGGTATAATTGGGGAAGGGTGTAGCACTGGAACGTGGCAAGTAGGCTGATCAAGAACACACAAGGGATCTGTAACCAAGATCATTCACACAAGCTCTCATGTCATGGAATCATGGGTTCATCGCGTGACAATGACGGCATTAAAAAGAACTACCGTACACATAGGAGATAAGATATAGTCTCCACGCCCCCATTCAATGGCCCATCTCCACCGCGAAACAATAAAGCTGGAATTAAACGATGGGGAGCAGCCATGGCAGCTAAAACGAGTACAGAACCAGCTGTCAAGATGGGGGCATCACTCCGGCTTCAGTAATTCCTGTCACATGATATCTATGGAGTCCCGGATCCTGCTCCCGTTGTCCATCCTCTCTCAACTCTCTCTTCTTTATTAGCCCCCCGTTTCTCCTGAAATGCAATAACTCTGTGCCATGGATGTTAGATTTATGAAGCTATCTCTCCAGGACGCAGACTCCTTGCATTGATCAAACTAAATAATAACCAAATCAAATCCAATCAACCTGAAACAAGTCATTTCTATCTCTGGAATCCCGACTGGACTGCGTTTAGAAGTGCATTCAAACCATATATATGTTTTTTCAGGTGTTATTTATTTTATGGTTTTAATGTATTCATATGAAAAATTAAAAAAAAATCTAATAAAATATATTTTTAATTGAAAAGTATCGTACCGTATATATTACCAAAACACTTCATGTTCATAATGTTTATTTTAGACAGGGAAGGGTGGGGGTTCGATTTATCCTGCCATCTAGATTACAGAGAAATATAGTAATTAATTGATAAAATCTATCGTTCTAGATGAAGGACCTTAAGTATCGGGATTAACTTGTGCATCTACTATGATATGTTCGTTATTATTTAATTCTGACATTCACTGCTTGGTATCCTCAATCCACAGGCCATGTGAACCAAATCAATTTACTTGTTGGTCCATCAAGTAGAGAAAATCACATTAAAGGGGAGTTACAACCTAGAAAAGAAGAAACATCTGCGTTTTACATTTATAGTTGGGACAATGCCAGTATTAATTACAAACAAGTATAAGAACTGGGGATGTATCCTCACATGTCGCTTGAGATTCAGTGTTTTTGAGAGTATGATAATAATTTTTTAAAAAAGTTTTTTTATTAAAAAAATATATTAAAATAATATATTTTTTTATTTTTTAAAATTTATTTTTAACATAAACATATCAAAATAATTTTAAAAATAAAAAATAATTTTAACTAAAAAAATTAACCATTATTTATACCGCAATCCGGAATTGACAGTAAAATCTGAAGGTGAAGTAGGAATTTTTTTTTTAAAAAAAAAAAACTTAATTCCGTTATTGTGGCGAAAAATCTTTATGATTCAAACTATTTTCTATACAAGCTAATGCAATTTCTAATAACTGGCTCTATGATTGTAATGTGAACAGTACGGAAGCTACTGAACTAATTAATGTGACATGAGCTAGTGGAAACATGATTGTATTTATGTTTTAAAAAAAATTAAATTTTTTTTATGTTAAAAATTAATTTTAAAATTTAATTTTTTTTGTATATTTTAGATCGTTTTGATACATTGATTTTAAAAATAATTTTTAAAAAATAAAAAATATCATTTTAATATATTTCAACACAAAAAACATTTTAAAAAATAACCACAATCAATTTCCAAATAGATTAACCCGTCACAAGAGATTATCTTTGGAAGCCGACTGCTTTACACTTTTTGATTAGTCAGTGGCTATTTCTAATGAAATGCATCAAAATATTTTAATTGAAAATTATCCTTAAGTTAATTGTATATTAATAGAGATTAATTTCTTAAAACAATATTAAATGCACGTTCTTTTAAATATACCTGGTATATTAAAAAAAATGAATTCAAAAAATTCAACAGGGATGGGAGTCAATCTACTTGACCACCAAATTTACTTCTCGTAATTATTATTAAAAAAAAAAAAAACATGTACTTGCTTGCCCAGTATTATGAAATATTGCTAACAGTCCAGTAAAAAAAAGGAATATACCTTTTACTTTACACTTGACAGTTTGATGTTAACTAAAGAAGAAAAAAAGTTCAGTTCAATAACGGATCTCTGAATCATGAGCATCTACTTAATTTAATATATAAAAAATATAAAAAATATTATACAAATATCAATTTAATAATTTTTTAAATAAAAAATATTTTTTAAAAATATCTAAAAATAAAAACAGAAGTTGTGTTATATACATAGTATTTTAAGATTGTTATGGTGGTTGTTTTTTAAAATATTTTTTATTTAAAAATATATTGAAATGATATTTTTTAAAATTTATTTTTAATATTAATATTTTAAAATAATTTTAAAAATATAAAAAATAATTTAAAACAATAAACCAGCACTGACCACGCCGTGCTGCTGTCGTTGTTAGCTTTGGTCAGCACAGTTGCATGACTTGTCTAGGAATATTGCTCTTCAGTGCCTTCAAATAAAAAAAATAAAAATAAATAAAAACACAAGAAGAGAGAGATATTTGGAAAATAGTACCGTTAAAGTGTTATGGACATCTTGTTTAGCTCGAAAGGGACAATCACGAGATTGTTGGATATCTACAGCACAATTGTTTTCTTATTTAAAAGCGCTACTTTATTTATTAATCACCGTTTTCATTTTTAAAGCAAAACACATCTATTTTAGAATACAACAGGTATTTTTATTATTATTATTAGATTAATATGAATATTCGAATTAGCTTTCATGTATTTTAATTAAATAAATATTTTAATTAAACAAGTATTTTTTTTTACATAACAGGTACCGTTGCTTTGCTTTTACGTGGTAGAGTTTAAAGAATGACATTTTACTTATTTTTTTTAAAATATGTTTAAACAAGTACCGAAAAATATCACCATTTCACGCGATTATTCAACTGTGAAACTTTCTTGTAGCCCAGCAGTGCATATATTAAATATAAACATCTTGCATGTTATTTACTAACTAGATTCTTGGCCCGTATCATGCCTTGAATTATATCATTTTTTTATAACCTTAAAAAAATTATGAAGATATTAAGAAGTAAAGAACTCTATGTATACTATCTAAAAAAGCTTAATCTAGGATTATTGTGAATTTTTTTAAAAGTCGGGTGCATAAATTGAGGAGGAAAAAAAAAAAAAAAAGCTAAGTGGCACCCAATCAAATGAAATTACGCCACACTAGGAGGTTAGTCTCATCTTGATGGTTTTAAAAACACCTGCAAAGATTATTTTTTTATTTACGTAAAATATTCGGATTAGCTTGTACATATTTTAATTATTATCTATAGATCTTTAAAGACTATTTTTTACCGGTATAAGTTGGTGTCCTTGGTGCTTGAAAGTAATGGGGAAAATTACTTGCTAGCATGTTTAACATCCTTGTCAACTATTTATTTTATATTTTTTATATTTATTAAAATATTAAATTGACACTCATACCATATGATTATTAAAAAAAAAAAACAAAATGAAAGTGCAAATAAACCCCTGGAGACAAGCTAGAGAAGTGTTGATTTTAATGGCAACACAATCATTAAACTTTGTAATGAAAAATTAAATTGTGAAAATTAAATTGTGAAAACGCTCATGAATTCAAGTTCAATAATATTTTTACTTTAAAGGACAATTAAGTATTTATACTATGCATGAATATATATAAAAAATCAAGTTATTCTCAGTTAATCCTACAATGAATTGTGAATATTGTGAAAATATCATATTACCCCTAATAAAAATTCAATTTTTTTAGAATAACAAAATAATAATTTTACTTTTTCAATCCAAAATGAAACATGGTATTTCTACCGTAATTTTCTCACAAAGTATTGCACGTGAGAAGATAAAATGATCATCCTTCTTTTTCTTAAAAAGTCTGTTATAATGCATAAATTTTGGTAATAGGACAACATGAGTAGTCGTGAAATCATTTTATTTGCCATTTCAGTAACATTCCAATATTCAAAACATAGTCGTTTTATATTTCCTCGAAACTCACCATCCACCCCACCACCAAAACATAGAAGCTATTTCTACATGCTTTTCACAATGTTACGTTTCTACTTTGTTTATTTTTGTAGACATGAAGCCGCAAGATAAAGAGAAAAAGAAGAGCAAAAACAGAGAAAAAAAAAAGGATCGTCGTCCATCAATGGAGAGCAGCTCCTTTTCACCATTAGCCTCCGTTGTTCCCATCATTGCGCTGCTCTTCCCCTTCATCTTCTTCTCCTTCGCTGTCTTCTGCAATCTCCACTATTCTGCAACGCGAACAATAGAGAGTGAATTAATTCATTGTCTACTGTTCACCTACAACGTGAACAGTGAAGAGTGACCGACCTCCGGAGTTTACACCGTTCCTCAGTCCGTCACCGTCGCGCTGCTCTTCCCCTTCCCCTTCTCCTTTGTTTGGGCTACTCTCCAGTGTTCACGTTGCATGTAAACAATGGAGAGTGACAACGTGAACAATGAAGAGTGACTGACCTCCGACATTTCCACCGCCCCTCAGTCCATCACCGCCACACTGCTCTTCCCCTTCTCCTTCATTTGGGCTGCTCTCCACTGTTTATGGTCAGACCGGTCTTACCCAAACTTAAATGTGCTAGACTGGTCCGACATAGTAAAATAAAAATATCCAAAAAATATTTTTCAAATATTGTGTTTATTAAAAAAATCAGTGTTTAACATTAATCAATGGCGCTTCAAAATTACATAGAAGGAGATCGCATGATGACATAACAGTTACAGAATTTGATTGCAATCTCAATTTTGTTTTGATGATATTTTACTTTATGTTGTTGTACGATTAGGAAGCTATGAAAACTACAGTTCTTGTCGGATGAATTTCGTACGTGATGGAATTACAAATAGTTTAATTGAACAATAAAAAATATTTTATATAAAGTATTGTTTATTTCATGATGTAATAGCAGTAGTTAAATCTACAATATTGAAATTAAAAACCATCGATATTAATATATATCTTTTTTAGTTATTTTATAACTTCAATTTTAAAAGTATTTTTAACCAAACACATTAAACAACTTTTTGTTTAACCTCAATTTTAACCAAACATATATTTTAACAACCCAACCTCAACTAAAAGTACTTTTTATAAAACATTTTTTTTTCAAATCACAACCACAAAAGCTATCACAATACCAAACATAACTCGCCAATCAATTTTGAACCGTGCAAAATGCAAACAATAATTTACACCATATATAGGAATTTCTAGGATATCATGTTCGATATCATTTGAATGGAAATATAGTTTTGGGTTTATACCATGTATATGAATTTTGTTTGAAAAAGGTGCAAATGTTCGAGGTCGCAAAGTTATTAATTAAAATTATAGCTGAATTGGATTGTTCGATTTTTTTTAAGTCTGTTGGCAAAGAATCCAAGTTGAATTATAATCGCAGAAAAATAGCTAGATTTTAATTTCGACATGCTGGAACAAAACTCATGCATTAGAATCCTGGTTATTTTTTTTGTTATTTTTCAAGGAATTTTTTTATTTAAAAATATATTAATTTTTTAAAATTTATTATTAACATTAGTGCATCAAAATCAAAGCACCAAGAAAATTTATTTTAAGTAAATAAAAAGATAAAAAAAATTTAAATTTTTTAAAAAATATAAAAACAATCAAGCTTTTAGATAGTATTTTTATTCATTATTAGTTTTTTACTTATTTTCTTTACTTTAGTTTTAAGTTCTGTTTGTCTGTAATTGATTCTTGAAATGAGGCTATCCTTTCACCAGTAGACACTGTTCCTTGTATCTGTATCTAATATTCTTTAGGTAATTTATTTTTGTATTTTAAAAATATTATTAATTTATATTAATTTTTTAATATATCCAAATTATTAAAGTTAAAAATAAAAATTTTAAAATAAAAAATTTATTTCAAAATAAAATAAACTTTAAAATCATATTCGCTGTTCATGTTAGAGAGTGTAACAGGCACAATTCTTACATAAAAAAAACTGCATTATATGAAAAATCTTTTTTTTTTCTCACCATTAGCCTGACTTCGTAAAGGAGGAAACATTGACAACCCATTTTAAATAGACAAAAAAATAAAAATAAAAATAAAAATAAAAATAAAATCGCATAATATCTAAAAACGATAATTAATATTAGGGGGTAGTATTTAACGACAGTTGATCACAAATTTCTCTGAAAAAGAAAAAGGAAAGGGAAGAATTACGAAACGAAAATGACCCCGTTTCGCATCACGAGACAGCACAACCGCGACGTGAAAAACCGAGCCGAGATTTGCCCCTATCAAACTCCAACAAAAATCCTTGTTGCATCAGATTCCCAATCACCGAAAACCTACCACTCTCCGCCTCAACGGGTTGAATCGCCAAACACTTGATTCCCTCGCTTATATCTATAAAATAGTTCCTTGGCGGCGGCGAATACAACGACTCACCACCGAGTTCCAAACTCAGTCTTGGAAATCTCGGTCTTGACACGCCCGTCACGTTCACACAAAGATCAAAACCACTCTGAGTGGACGCACCCCCTGGAGTTGGACTCGGTAGCTTCACTTCACGCTTAAACGCCGATAATATCTCACGGTAAGCTGGCTCTGTTAAGAAAGTTAACGTCGTCCCTGAGTCAATAACTGTCCCGCCGTTACCTAACTCGTCGAGTGACCACACAGAAGGGTCAATATGTAGTTTTACACCGTCAACAAACACTCCTTTAATGGAAATGTAGTAAAAGGTGGGGGCTTCAGGGTTAATTAACAACGGCGTGAAGCTCATCATGCTTTTATTATCCTTCTTAGTGGAAACGACGTCGCCGATCATGAGATAGCTGGTTGGAGGAGGCGAGAGAGTATAATCCAACAGGCAATAAGAGAAGCTGCGACCAAATCGACGGCCCAACTGAGAAGCAAACGAGATGGGCCCCCGGCCTAAGCCCATTACACCACTGGCCCCATTAAAACTCGACCCGATGAGACTCGGACCCGAAGCATGAAACCCGCACCCGAATGCGATGCTCTTCAGCTTCATTTCTCTACCGGAGCTTGTATTTAAGGTCGTGGTTTCTTTGGAAAAGAACCCAGAAGTTTTGGACCCATCAGAGTAGACGTACTCGTATCTACAGGTGCTGTGAAGGCGAGTGTGGTTGCAGGGATTGGGGTTGGGTTGAGGGACGAGCTGACACAGTGAGCTGAAACAGTGAGTTGGGGAGAAGGTGGTTGAATGGCGAGCGAGGAATGTGGATCCGGGCGGGTGGATGGAGCAGTTAGTCTTGCAAGCAGAGCATCTAACCCAAGTGAGGTCGCTCCCGGTATCTGCAACGAGGAGGAGGGTTTGAGGTGGGGAGCCAAGGCGGATGGAGACAAAGTATTGGCCAGAGCCGGAGGAAGCTCCGGACATCAAGGGGGATTTGGAGGAGGTTCGACGGTGGTTTTGGTGGCGGTGGTGGCTGTGATGGAGAAGAGAGAGACGTTGGAGGTCTGAAGAGAGGGATTGGAGTGGGGTAGGAAATGGTGTTTTGTGGAGTAATGGGAGTTTAAGGTATTCCGTCGTGGAGGTGGAGAGATCCACGAAGGCGAGTAAAAGGAGGTGGAAGAGGAGGGAGAGAGACACCATTGTGCTGTGCAGCTCTGTGTGTGTGTTGTGTCCGTGAGAGAGAGGAAAGCAGACGCGTTGTTTGGATTTAAATGACCGTACCATAATTAAACTGGTGCCTGTTGCTGCCGCTGCTGTTTTTTTTTTTTTTAACAGCTGCAACTTTTATGGCACTGGGAATAATTGGCTGTAACTCGATCCCTGTAGTTGTCTTGGAGTGATTAATTAGTTTGGATAGTATCACAAACAATTTAACAGTATCTTAATCAGCTTTAATCACCCTCCATGCAGTAATTTCTCCTCAAAATCCCTTCTTCCTTGAACGAATTTCTCTCTCTTTCCACCACTCTTTTCTTTATTACATTTTTCATAAAAAAAACAAAGTCATTGTTTATGTACGTAAGAGTGCTATATGAGGCACTGCATCTAACAACATCAACATAGTTCTTATGATTAATGGGCAGGCTTCTATCTTGAGAAGCAATAAGATTCGATTGAAAAAACAACATAAAATTGACAAAGAGACTGAATCAGAAACAGATTCAAAACAGAGAAATTGATTATTCGGTTTATGAGACTACGAGGACTAATCGATTACTTCTGTTAATTACAGGGACTAGAGCTATAATTTAACTCCAACGTAAAAGGGGGACACATAAGAGTGGAAAAGGGCGGGGGGAGAGAGAGAGAGAGAGAGAGTTCGTGGGTGGTAGAGCGACAGTAGTTTGGGGCTGGTGGGTGTGCCTTTTCTTTCTTGGCATTTACGCTCGTGACATTTTGTGGGATTTAAACTGGTTAGGAAGCAAAACCTTTAGATTTAGCATCCAATGATGTCCCTAGCCATTTAACCAGCCTATAGGAAGTCGCCACATGGAAATCCCAGCTGGACTGTTTTTTTGTGATCATTTGCTGGGGGCAGAGCAGGGAATGATGTGTGTGGTGGCATTTACGGAATTTCTGGGGGGAGACTGACCATTGCAGAATACACATGCATTCCATAAAAGCTGCACTAGCCTGGACCTTTCTTGGTTTCTTTCTTTGGTTAGGGCTCAACGAATGATTTCATTTGTTCACATGCTGTTTTAACCGTGTGTACATGTAATTGTTTCTTTCTGCTATGTAATTTTTTTTTATTTTTCCTACAATTTTTTATATTTTAAAATCATTTTAATATACCAATATCCAAAAAATAAATTTTAAAAAACTCATCCCCTCCCAACATGCCGCAAAAACAAACTAATGTTTCAAAATAAAGGAAGGGATCTTGGGCTTTAGTGACACTTCATATAGGGGCCTAGTTATTCAACCTCACGCTAAGAACGAGCCCAGTATCCTAGCCCAATAAGGAAACCAGCCTTTTAGCTACATACAATCCAGGGCCCCGTTTTCATTTCCTTTGTTTTGTTTCCCCCCCCCAACATTAACGATATCTGTAAACCAACTAAATTATTCCTCTGAAGTTTTACCCTCACAAATACATTTACAAGCAAGGATTTTCTTTAATTTTCAGTATTTGAACTCTATATATATATATATATATATATATATATATATATATATATATATATAACCAAATTTAAACTTACTATATAACTGATTTTATACTGTCAATTATATCAATGAGTTCAAATTCAATTTATTTTACTTATAAATGCATCTTGAGTACCTCGCTTTTGACGTTTTATAGACTTTTATTGCAATATTCAGATTCCCATACGAAGGAATCAGCATGCAGGTAGGTTGAATAAATGCTTATACATCTATAATGAATCTAAGATAGATTGATTTGTTTGTTAAGTACAGATTTACCCCCCCCTCTCTCTCTAAGTATGTGGAGCACATGAGAGAGAGAAGCACGTGAATAGAGAGACAAGTCCAATTGCCTGTGTCTACCTTGGCGGAACATTGCAGGGAATAAATCTCTATATATCTAGAGATTCTAGACTAGGAAAATGACAGTGAAGTAACATGAACACTGCTCGCGAGCGCCCATATCTATGTAACTTAAATTTCAATATTATCTTCGTATCATCTCAATTTGATATCTTTTATGATCTTCGTATACTTTTTTTAGTTATCTGTAATGTTTTCGCGACTCTGTGTATTCTCAAGCTGAATAATCAGTGGATGATAATTAATTTTGTATAGATAATATGCTTTCAAGATGATACTTGTAAGACAATTCCTTACATCAAAAGAATACTTTTCTAAGGTAAAAAAGAGAAGAAACGAAAGACTACCAAATGGAAAAACATTAAAATAAGAAAAAGAGAGAGATCAGAGAGGAGGCCTTGTCATGTTTTTGGGCCGTTATGGTAGTGCAATCCATGCACACGAACCACCAACCACCGCAGCAACTCTCAGTCACAACCTCAGCAAATACGCGTTTGCGAGGCTAGAGTGGATGCTGTTGGGGTTTCCGGCTCCCCCATGCGCGGACCGGGGGTGTACTGATAGTTGCTCAACGGAGGGATAGGCACACTGGGACACAATATTTAACGTGGTTCGGCAAAACCGCCTACATCCACGGGAGAGTCTATATTATTGAGATATATAGAGAAAGGATTACAACATATATGGAGGAGGAGGATCACTTCACTCTCTCAACTCCCAGCTCTTAACTGCTGCAATGGCAGCAGCTTTGCTGCCATTGCAGCTCTCTTTCTCTCCACTCTCTTGCACACACTCACGTTTACTCTCTCTTTGCTCTCTAAGATCATGCCTCTTTTATAGGCATCCATGGTGCTGCTCCACTTGTTCTGCTGTCAAACATGGCTGCAAGGTTAGGCATGGTAGGTTGCCTAACCATTGAAGAAGTGGCTGCCAATAGTCAATGGTTGGTGCCAACCATTTGCTGTACATGCAATGGCAACAACCCAACAATCACCCCCTTTGCCATTCATGTGGGGCAACTATCCTCTTGCTTCTTCAGCACAGGCTTACATCTTGCAGCTCTTCCAAGCTTACCATTCCAAGAGCATATGTGGTCGAGTTTACAGGTATTCGCCAAACCTTTCAATCACCAGAGTCACCAAAGCACACCTTTTCTCACACAAAAGGATCACTACAACCAGATGGTCTGCCACATCACATCTGAAGAGTGTTAACGCTTGTCTCTGGGACACAACATTCCCCTTCGAGCGTATCAACCATGCTCGGTCCGGAATGAATCATCAAGCCTTACACCAAGGCTTACAACACTCCCTCAAACGGAATATTCCCAAGTGCGACAGTCATTATCTGAGTATCTCAATATGATCACGAGCTCACCACTCTTCCAAGAGTCTACTCATCCAGGAGTTGCGTCTGCCCTCTGTTCCATCCTAGGAACCACGCCTTACTTCTCCGTGAGTCTCTCGCTCTTAGTCTCAAGAGTCTAGGTAGCTCTCCACCTTCACCTATGGGGGCAGCCCATTAAAGGTTGATCCATATATGTCTTGATACCGAGTATTACAATGCCTTCACTGAGCTCACCACCTTAACAAGAGTCAACTTGTTCCGGGAACCTGCGCATGCCCTCTGCTCCTTCATAGCAGTCGCGTCTTAATGCTCCACAAGTCACACACTTATTGTCCAAGGCAAATGTCTTCTAGCTCATTGATCTTTAGCATGAGGGCAATATCCATGAAAGTCAATCCTGCATCTGTCTCCATACTCATCATAGCCACTTCATTGGCTATCCATCTGTCCACTCATATCTAGCTATCACATTGGCTCTGGGGTTGTTCTGAACTTGGGCTCCTATCGTGGCCCATACACCTTCTCTAAGGTGTCTTCGCCCGTTGTCATGGGGCGGTCTGATTCGGGGCTCCTATCACGGCCCACACACCTTCTCTAAGGTGTCTTCACCCGTTGTCATGGGGCGGTCTGATTTGGGGCTCCTTTCATGGCCCTCACACCTTCTCTAAGGTGTCTTCGCCCGTTGTCATGGGGCGGTCTGATTTGGGGCTCCTTTCATGGCCCTCACACCTTCTCTAAGGTGTCTTCGCCTTTCATAGGCGGTCGCATCCTCCTTCAGCTGAGATGCTTCAAAGTGGCTCCAAAAATTCTCTACCATCATGTGCACTATGGGAGAGATTACTGCCACTGATTACATAGAAAGAGAAACTTGCGGTATACTCCTCGCAATCCTCCACCTCGATTTCTATGTTTGGAGCTTCTGTGTCTTTCTGTTTGACAGCTCCACCTACACCAACTCACTTTGGTGTCTTCGCCTTTCATCATAGGCGGTCGCCTTTCATCACAGACGTTTGCACCCCCTCAATTAAGTGCTTCTACAACAGCTCTCTTTCCATCATTGCATGCATTGGAAAGGTCTTCGCTTGTTGTCTTCATCAAGAGCACAAGAGACTTCTTGTTGTACAAACTTTAACAGTCTCTGCTCTGAGCTTCATCTGGGAACATTTCTTCTCCTTGCACCTGTTGTCTCATTATAGTACCTCCTACGGGTACTCCTGCACAATCTCTGTGTGCCCTCGTGCAATTTCTATTCTCCAGAATTTCTCCCTATTCCTTGCTTATGTTTGACAGCAGCTCATCCTGTCATAACACCTGTCCAAGTCAAAATAGGGTGCCAATCTTTATCCCCTTGCTGTATTTCTCTTCCATTATCAGGGTCTTCATCAATTCTCCCCTTGAGAAATCACAGTCACCGAATCTAACTTCTTTAGAGAAATCACCACTCCATCAGATCCTTGAACATACGGAACCCAATTGTTCCCTTGTGCCGTCATCCTGCTAGTCTTCAACCGTTTCATTACAAACTGTTATATATACGAAAATAGTACCGTATGGATAATCCTTCCACTAAGCAAGTTCCCAGGAAAGATTGGAGGGGTCACACTGGTCCCGCTTAAAACCCAATCTCCTAGCCAGAACTTCTTAGGCCATATCTATCCATCGTACTGTCTTTCCGTATATACAACCATTTGCTAGCTTTGTTGCGGCTTTCCTTTACAAGTGATCTGGAATATACTGGTTTAATACATGATTTCTCAACATCTGGCGAGACTACCAGTGCTTAGATTCGTCAAGATTGGTCTTCATCAATTTTCACTCTACACCTCTAATTGTCCACATGATCGGGTGTCCAGAGTGTCCCAATTTTGCCTTCCTTCAAAGCAATTAAAATTCTCCCCACTTAGCAGTTTAGCACATATAATTGGGTAAACATGTGCACCTTATTCTTCTTCATCATCATCGACCACCACGATGACCTTTAGATGCCTCCTAATCGGGCAATCTCTTTTGTTAATTCACCACCACCACTTTCGGTCTCAAATCTCAACGATCGGACCGTACCATTGCATCCGGAACGATCAAATTAGCTGGAAACAAGTCTGAAATCGTCCAAATCGCATTTCAGACGGCTAAGATTTGATCAAAACAATTCTGGCCTGATCAACGGCTCAGATTCAATCTCAGATCCGGTTGCACGTAGGATCAGCTACACTGGATCCTGTACCTCGGCTCGCGGCTCGACTCGGCTCCAATTCAGCTCGGCGTGGCTCGGCTCGCAGCTGGTGACGTGGCAGGTGGGTCCCAGTTTGCTGACGTGTCGATGATGTGGCTGCTGACATGGCATGCCTACTGTGCATGCTGACATCACACTTACATCAGGCTGATGTCATCCCTGGCATGCCTACTGTGCATGCTGACATCACAATTATGTCATGTTGACGTCATTCATATCCGGGTCAGCCATGTGGGTCGGGTCAACTGGTATTCGGGTCGGGTCAGCCCATCCGGACGAAGAAGACGCGTGGGGCGCGTCTGCGCGCGTGGGCAGACGCCTTGCCGGAGAGTGATGGAGAGTGCGGCCATGTCCGACGTCCGATTTTGACGCCGTTTTCACCAGTGGCTTCGTCTCGGCCTCGTCTACACAGTGGTATAGTCAAAACACCATTTTGAGAACTTTCATTTTTGAGCAAAAATCAAACACCCCTCTAAACCATGTGCTCTGATACTAATTGTTGGGGTTTCCGGCTCCCCCATGCGCGGACCGGGGGTGTACTGATAGTTGCTCAACGGATAGGCACACTGGGACACAATATTTAACGTGGTTCGGCAAAACCGCCTACATCCACGGGAGAGTCTATTTTATTGAGATATATAGAGAAAGGATTACAACATATATGGAGGAGGAGGATCACTTCACTCTCTCAACTCCCAGCTCTTAACTGCTGCACTTGCAGCTGCTGCAATGGCAGCAGCTTTGCTGCCATTGCAGCTCTCTTTCTCTCCACTCTCTTGCACACACTCACGTTTACTCTCTCTTTGCTCTCTAAGATCATGCCTCTTTTATAGGCATCCATGGTGCTGCTCCACTTGTTCTGCTGTCAAACATGGCTGCAAGGTTAGGCATGGTAGGTTGCCTAACCATTGAAGAAGTGGCTGCCAATAGTCAATGGTTGGTGCCAACCATTTGCTGTACATGCAATGGCAACAACCCAACAGATGCTGCTATGACAAGGAAGAAGAATGGATAGAAGCGGTGTATGTATTCAACACTTTTGAAAACCAGGTGCGAGGGGCTTGACGAGAGGAAGAATGCCGAGTCTCCTTCTTGGTCACTAAATATTATTCTGAGGATATTGGAAGATGGGAAAGACGGTGTGCTGGCTGGAAAGGCCCAAAAACCGCATCCTGAATTCTCATCTTACTTGAGGAAAATTACCGGAGCCTCTATCCAGAACTAACCATGTAATTTTATGGGAGATCACATGGTCAACTCTGATAGATCGGAGCAGAGAAGGAATCAATCATTATCAAAGCCATCGATTTCAAAGAAATCAAACTCTGTTGATGATTTCAAGAGATCAACAACAACAGAGTGATGGTTTTGCGGCGAGGGGAGCCCAGACCCTAAAATCAGGATCGAGGATACGAGGTTTGGGCTTCAATTGTTGTTGTGGGTTGACAGCATACATCAAACTCGCTCAGCAGTCAGCTCAACGGACCGCTCTATCATCATAGAGTCATCTCACTAACATTTTTGCGCTAATTTAATCCTTGTAATGTCCAATTGCATCAAGACAGTTCATCATGTCTCTATTCCCTTTGTAGTATAGTTTTTTTTTTTTTTTTAAATATGATCTACCATTGTTAATTTTCAATTTATTTGTAAAATTCTCATCAGTATTTTTAATACAACAATATATGAAAATTGTGCTATTTTTGTTTTCTATTCATAGAGAATATTATTCTAGATTGACTTCAATTCGTGATGTTAGAAATATTTTTCTTTTCACCTTAATGAAATCCCATTTTTGTCAACTAAAGAAAAATGTTTAACCAATTATCGTTGAATTAAAAGTTGAAACATGTAAAAGGCACACCATGAATGTTTTTTAAAAGCTATCTCAATTAAAAAATTTAAACTAATAAATGAGTCATAATTAATTTTTAATATCAAATCCTCAACATGTTTCATCAAATAAATATATTTAAAGTTTATATGAATCTATCACTATAATTTTGTGCAAAAATTTAATTTAATGAGAAAAAATAAATGTCATAAAATTTGGACTTCTAACAGGTTAAAAAACAATTTACCAAAAAAAAACAATATTGAATAGGCTTTCAATCTTATGTTCAGGGGTTGATTGTTTTTGTGTACAGTTATACTTTAAAAAAAAATTATTTTTTTGTTTTAAATTTTTATTTTATTTTATTGTGCTGATATTAAAAATAAATTTTAAAAATAAAAAATAATTATTTAATTTATTTTTAAATAAAAAACTTTAAAAAACAATCATTACCTCATTAAGAAACATTAACTAAATATTTTCAAAGGTCAAGATAATTGTGGATTAGCATGCTGCAAATAAACTCATGATATACTCACAAAAAATCCATATATTGTTTTAGTTAAAAATAAAAACATATTCAATAATGCGAGGCAATAAGAGAAATGAAAGTAATATTTAGCCCGTTAGTTTGCGGAAAAATAAATTATTTTCTGATGTTTGGTAGTATTATGAAAAATAAACTGGAAAATATTTTTCAGTGTTTAGCTTTGTCATGGAAAATGAGGTAGAAAATATCTTATTAATATTTTTAAATTTTTTTATTAAAATAACGAGGAACAAATCTTACAAATTAAAAAGTTAAATGAGAATGAAATTGAAAAAAAAAATCTAATTTTATAAATTATCTCAAATAAAATAAATAACAATCAAAATAATGAAGATAAATCTAATAGAAAAAAAAGTTTAAAGGTGATAAAATTAAAATAATAATAATAATAATAATTTCATAAATTATTTCAAATAAAACAAATAACAATCAAAAGAATAAGGATCAAATCTGATAGATAAAAAATTTCAATTAATAAGGACCGAAATTGATAAGAGAAAAACAAATAAAATAAGGACCAAAATTGATTTAAAAATTAAATTAAATCAAATTCAAATGGATGAAATTAAAAAAAAAAGATTCAAAATAAAATATATAGCAATAAAAAGTTTGAGGATCAAATTTGATATAATTAACAAATAACATGATATTTTAAAATCTTTTATAATTTTAAAAAAATATTTTCTGTTCAAAATAAAAAAAATATTTTTCTAAAAACCAATTTAAATTTTCCTTTGAATACGTTAATTAATTTTTTTAATAATAAATAAATACAAATTCAAAAAACTACAAACAATCGTGCCTTGGTCGCCCAGTCAAGGGAAATTTTCCTACCCATGGCTGTAAAAGCAAGTTGGCTCAATTTTACATGGCCCTCACTCTACTGCTCCACTGAGATAATTACTTGTCCTTCTTTCCCCTCTTTCTCTAGCTAGGTTTCCTAGAGGTGGCCATGTCTACTCTGATCTAAATCTCATAAGCTCCTCAAAAGACCCTCTTCCACTTTCTCTGAGCAAGAATAGGCAGAGAAAACTTTCACCTGTACCCACGTGAATTGTTGCCAATGAATGTGGGCTAACTCTTCAATTTTGTACTCTTTATCACTCTCAAAGCGAGCTCCTCTTTCGTGCAACACGTTCGTGTACCTGCAGCAACAATCACAATTCACAAATTGCACTACTAATACTGCAGTTCATTATGCCTGAAAGAGATGAAGATAAGGCTTTTATCACTAATAAATAGAGGCTCCTAGGGCTGATTTTTCTTCGATCTTGCACCAATAGAAACTCCAAAAATAGCTCCTGAAAAGCAACGGTGTTTCAACTATGTTTTCTTCAAGTAGCAGTTTCAATCCTTTTGATCAATACGCTAACCATACCATGATTGCAGGCACAGAAAACCCTAGCTCGATAGAATCTTGTTCTCAAACATTCTTGCAGCACTTCCCCGATCCCTTTCTTGATGTTGATGATTTGCTGGTAGGTGAACTCTTATCACAACAGCAGCAGGAGCATCAGGAGGAGGAGGAAGTTTTGGGATCTAATACTGCGTTAGCAGTTGAGGCTCATGATCCGCAGACTATCCCTACAGCATCAAACGAGGAAACAAAAATCAACAATAAAAAGAAGAGAAGTAATGTTGATACTTCAAAGCAGCCAATTCGTCAAAGGCGAACCGGGAAGGACAGGCACAGCAAGATCCATACTGCTCAAGGGCCTAGAGATCGAAGGATGAGGTTATCCCTTCAAATTTCCAGAAAGTTCTTTGATCTCCAAGACATGCTCGGCTTCGATAAAGCAAGCAAAACTATCGAGTGGCTCTTTACAAAATCGAAGGCCGGGATCAAGGAGCTCACAGATAGTGTTCCAGGAGGGAGAAGAAGATGTAGCATTTGTGCTGACGGCAAGAGTGTTTGTTCCACTCCAGAGAGTGAGGTTGTTTCAGGCATCAAGCTGACACCTGAGACTAACGGGGACAAGAGAGGGACGAAGGCAAAGAATGACTCATTAGTGAGCAATCCTAAAGAGAAAAGGAGCAAGAAAGTGCACAAACCAGTCTTTAATCTTGTTGACAGAGATTCTAGGGAGAAGGCGAGAGCAAGGGCGAGGGAGAGGACAAGAGAGAGAATGAAGAACCAAGGCATAGACACGTCAAGTGATCGGTCTTCTCAGGCAAACCCTAACAAATTGGAAAAGTTTGAGTCTTCTGGCCCCCTTGAATATGGTGAAAATTTGGCTCCTGTAAACCAAGAAATGAGTTCTCCATTGAAGGTTGGTGATGTAAAAGAATCCAGCAATCATGACTTGCTACCACATCAAATGGATTATGTCAGCATCACTGGGAATTTCTTTTGGATCACAAATTCACCAAGATCGTCTTCGATTTTCGATTTCTCCGAGAGCGTTGCGCTTCCAGGTGGGACAAACTGCAAGGATGAGTTTCCAGGGTTTCCTTTCAATTCTAACATGACAAATGATAGAATCCAGTATAAATATAATGCACTGACGAACATGAAGCTACCACCATTAAACGCCCATGAAGAAAGCCCTAATTCAATTTTCGTGAACATGCCAAATCCCAATGATCAAAACTCCATTTCAATTCTCATGACCACCACCACAAATGGCAATGCAAACCAGTCCTCAAATTCCTTTTTTGCCGAAGACAACTTTGACTGCTTATATTGAATTAAGTGCCTAAAATCTTGTGTTTGTTGAACTCATGTCCAGGGAGTATTTTTCTTAATGGTGGAAGGAGAAAGAAAAGATATATAATTTCTTTCAGAGATTGTAAGCATTTCTACCTATTGGATTGGTATGTGTCAGTCTTCGCATTCTAATTCGTTTGCAATGTGTGTGTGTATTTGGAGTCTATTTATTGTATTGACTATATCTTGTTAATCTTCCTGCAATGTGATGGTTCTCGATCTAAAACAGCTATTAAACAGTAGTAGATGAGTTGAGCATAGCTGAACAATTAATAGCTCGAATGAGAAAAAATAAACGAGGCTACAAGATGGAAGTTCAGCCCTTAGAATACATGATGCTTTTGGGGGATCTGTATCAGCATATTACATTTGTTCGTGGAGAGACAACAATATTTACTGAGAGTTAGCAATCCATAGACTGCTTTTCTCTTCCACAAAAGTTTAAATGATCACCTTGAAGTTATGTAGTTGAAGGCAAATCGCAGCTGCAATGAGACAAAAAAACCAGGGAGATTTTGAATAAGCATGGATATATATATATATTTCAGCATTTAATTTTCATTCTATATAAACATCTCTCATCTATGGTGAAACAATCTTCCAACAAGAATTCCCACATATTTAAACTTGCATAGCTGGGCTAAAAATAGCGTACAAAAGTATTGTCCAATTTGGAACAGATGACAAAACTTTATCCTCCAAAAAAAAAAGAAAAAACCTATCAGCTAAATTAATTAACTGCAGAATTTGACAATGCCAAGATTTCCCACTAAATTAGAAACATTGCCTATTTATTGATATATTTTTTATATACAAGCTAGTTAATGAACAAGACAGCGTTTATTCTTTTATGGAAATGAAGAGGGAACATATGGTGGTATCAAAAAAAGCTTTTTGGAGAGCAGCTCGCAGGTAAAAAAAGCCTCAAGTACTGGAGTTGATTTCAGAATTCTACAATTTGGTCACAACAAATTTCCAGGAAGCAATATCGGCTAAAGCCAATGGTTTCAGATAGAGATATATCTATCCATTTTTTTCATTTCTTTCTTTCCAAATCTCATTTCTCTCAGCAAGTTAGCCTCCGGTCACCAGTTTCAATTCCATTACCACTGTGACAGAAAGAGGTAAAATGTATAAACTACGAAGAAATAAATTATGAATGCCATATCAAAATCAGTTTCCTTGGGGTTGAATGTTAAAAGACACCAATCTTAGAATGTCCATTGCTAAAGAGAAAAGATCTATACGGCTATTTACTCTGGTGTCGATTACTGTAAGTAAAAATCACATTACCTTTCTATCGGAATATTCTTGCATATAGCAACTACTTAATGAAAGGTCTAAGTAATCGATCGGAGCGCGCGATCTTCAGCAAAAGAACAATTGTAGATCATCAATGTTCACGCTAGATGAGCTTGGCCGGAATGCCATGATATAGACTGGGTGCAACAAATAATGAGTTTATAGATCTATCTATATATATATAATGCAATTACTGCATGAAAGTATAGCAGACCTCCACATCCTCCTATAAAATGATACTATATCTATATGTAGATGTTCGGACTAATAATAACCATCATAATTCGTGCTTCAATATATGCTCAATCCAGAAGATAAAGGCAGCTGATGAATGATAAACGAAGCTACTATCATATTTAAAGCAGTAAGTACAATTGAGGAAGACTGTCCAAGACAAGCAACAATGCTTGAGTAACTCAAGTAGTCATCATAGATAGAACCATCATTTTGGCAGTGAAATGTATTCCTTTAGTAGTCAACACAAACCTAATCAACCCAAATCCACTTAACTTAAGCGATGTATATATTTAGGGTACGAACGTGGTGAAACTTCAATGTATACTTTTCGCTTTGGTTAGTAACGGGTTCACCTTGATCTTTTGATTGTAATTAAGCCCCTGCAATATTAAATTGAGTTGTGTTTCTGAGATAAACAAAAAGAAAGAAACCTCCTGATACTGTTATATTAAATTGGATGTGAATGATAAGCTAGTAAAAGTCAACAATAATCAATGACAGTACCTGGCATATCACTGTTCGGAGTTTTTTTTAATAAGGGTTGGTTGTTTGCTTGTTTTGGCTCGGTTGCGTGATCTTATGGCAGTGTTAGGTGCATTGCTTACAGTCGATGTAACCTATGGTCTTAATGTCAGTGCTGTGCTACAACCGTATTGCTGTTCAATGACAGAGTTGTGATTGTGCAAGTTCTTTTCTTTTTCTTTTTGGTCGGACGGTGAATAAGCCAAAAAAATGTATGTAGACTAGATTACGAATGGAGAGATTTAAAAAGATGATCTCTGCCATTTTCGATTTTGCAGCCGTGCTGTGTAAAGTTGATGGCTCGGAGTTTATAAGTCTATGCAGTGTCTGCTGTACACTGATCCGGTGGCCTATGCACATCTATCTTTATGGTATCTGGTAAGCTGTATCAATTACCAGATCTTGAAGCGAATAAGAAGACACAGCATTGCTGCTTGACCCGAAATCTTCATTAGTTAATACATAGGCTATTGCACTGGGAGAGTAGTATGTATTCAGATGATAGAAGGAAATCATCATCCCTCTTATGCTTTGTTCAATTCTTTAATTAGAGGGGAAATGGAAGAAATTCTACAGAAGTATGGGCCCGGCATGTAGGAATAAGAACGGTATAAATGGCCCCGTGCATCTTGATCGCCTGGATTTTTCGTTTCCTAAATTCTTTTAGGTTTGGAATTTCCCTCAAATCAGGGAAAAGTACCCGCATATTTCCACTGTGATCCCTCTCTTTTGACATGACCTACCTAAATTCTCCAGAGCTGCTTTTTGTTTGACATAGATGCTGAACAAAAACAGGCGACAACGAAGGCTTCAAAACATTTTGAGGGGAGGAGATGGCCCAATAGAAGAACCAAATACAGCAAGATTCTTCAAGGACATTGATTGCCCTACCCTTTCTGAAATGAACAGGACGATGGCCTCAAAACGCAAAGAATCATTTCATAAAGGATGACAAGATAGAGAAGCAACAAAAGTAAACTCCGAGCTACTTGATCGAAAAGGAGGTGCGAGAGAGGGAAGAGGGAACAAACAGAAATCTTTGGTAATAGCCATTTCATTTCTTTATTGAAACAATAGCATACAACACTGGTTGCACATCCAATATAATAACTTCGTGTGGATCCCCTAGACTCGGGGGGCAGGTGAGGGGGGAAAAACCAAACCAAGCAGTAAATTTGTATGTACAGAGATCCAGAGCCTAGGCAAAGGATGGAAAGAACATATTAGAAAAATTACACACAACATGATCCAAGGCCTTAGGATAAAGAACACTGGCTCTTTCATAACATCCGGGAACCATACCTAAACACGTCTGGCATTCATGGAATTCTGCTTGCGCTTGCTGCAAGAAACCGTACCCTGTGACCATGATGATGGCTTGAAACCCCCCGTCAGCAAATTAGTGGCCGCAGCAGCACTAATTTTCCTTCTCTTGGATTCTAGCTCCAAACGTTTCTTATTGGACATTGAAGAACCAGATGACCCAGGAAATATTGAAGCAGCACTGATCAATGCTCGCTTATCCTTCCTATTTTTGTCAAACTTGGAAGAGAACTTTACATGAGCTGCAGAGACAGCATCTTCTTCAGTTGCTGGAAGCAAGCGTATGCCAAGACCCATTTTCCTGGAAGTGGACTCTTCTTCAGCAACTCTTTTCTTATGACTTCTCATTCGGGCACGAAGAGCCTTGTTGAGGGCATAGTCATCCGAATGCCTGGCATCAGATACTCGCTGAAGGCGGACTAGAACAGGCTCAGCTTCTTTCTTCTTCTGCAAATCCTCTTCCTGATGCTCAAGACGGTAAAATGGATCTGAAAGCTTGCCTTTCTCTGGAAAACAAAAAATCAGGTCAAAATGTTGGATCAAGAAAACAGAAAATTATGTGTTTGCATGACCAAGAAGAAATGACTGTCTTTGCCTCCACTTAACCAAGAGAAAGTGACACAGAGTAGTAATCTGCAGGACATACAAGTGTAGTGTTGTAAATTCATCAGAGTTAATGCCAACCTTCATCTGCAGGGAGTGCAAATGTTTCTGCATCCTCAACATCAAACTCCTCATTTTTTCGTTGAGCCCCACTAATAATCACATACTCGCAATTTTTTGGATCTGTATGGATAACAATTTCATGTTTGCAGCATGCAGATTTCATGGTAAAGCTCCATATCTGAAGAACGCAAGAACAAGGTCAGTCAACAAAAGAAATTTGCATCAGCAAAAATAAAGCAATAATACACAGAAATGCTATGAATAATCGCACACAAAATCTCCAGTTGACTAGCAGCTCACAAAAGTAATTGACAGATGAACTCTTATGTGGACTAAAAACATCTATAAACAAGACATCATGCCAGTAGGACTCAGTATGCTATCTGTATGCAGCACAAGCACATGTGCACGGGTTCACACACAAGAAATGCACCATTTTAAAACGAACTGCCATGGAATACAATTGTTTGATGCTAGGAGATGGCATTTCTTTCATAGACTAAAATCAATTACCAGCACGAATACCATACCAGCAGACACTGTATGTGCGCGTGCGCGCGCGAGCGCATATGAACGCATATGCGTACACTTGGATGTAAAAACATGTGAACGCATATGCGTGCAAGTGTGGATATGTTTCAATCATGCAGATAACAGAATGCGCTCCTTTGTTGTATTCTAGTTTTCTATACAAAAATTTCAGAAGCATTTGGAACCAGTTGTCAGAGTTACCTTTGTAGAATAATAATTTCCCACTTGCTTTTTCTCTGCATTGAAACGAACACCCTTTGCAATCATAGAATTGCAACCACCACACCATATATTGAAGGGCATTTCGAACCTGAAAAGCATGAAAATTACATCATACAATTATAGGAAGTGGAAATTGGGCAGCTGGTTAAGAAACAATTGAAGTACCCCTTCTAGGCTTATCATCTACAAAACGATCAATTGGTGATCAGCGATTAAAAACTGTCGAAAGGGAACCTCAGTGTAGTTTCTGGTTTTTAATGGCTAAGAATGATATGTTTTCCTTTTGCCCTCATTTTCATTGTCTCATCATGAACGCAAAACAAACACTACCATTTATTACTTTTCACAGTTATCAAATAAGTATTTCATGTGAAACATTGTCAAACTTTCATCAAGTTAAAAAAATTTAAACTAAAAATTTTCTTATTGTGATAACATCACGAAGAAATTAAGGAATCTTCCAATGAAGATTATCCATTAACCTGAAATGCTCTAAATCCAAGCTTTCCTCAATTATTCAGTTAACCCCATAGATTTGTTGCTAGAACAGACAAAACAACTACAACATTTAGCAAGCACATTCTCCAATTTCCAGTCAAATTACTTCTTTTACGGATGGAATTCTTTTCACATATTTCATACTCACTTTAGCAGGTGGTTTTTCAAGAAAAAATAAATTATCCTTTGATCTAAAGAGCTAAATTCTACAACACAACCAAAGTAACAAATGCCAGTGCTAACCCATCCGTCAGAAACTTCCCTCTATGCAATAGATACGAAATCTTGAGACACGGCCATAATTCATACCTTATTATCAAAATACCCTGGTCTAATTTTCTTGCTCTCTCCCTCAATGCATGTTGCCCATGGAATTTGTTCAAACCACCCTGAAAGTAAACAAAAAAAAAGAGTCAGCATCCCTTTTTTCTCTGAAATCATCTACATCACAATAAGATAGTGCCCGATTTCGTTACCTTTTTCGGGGACCATTCCGGCGGGTAGTAAAAATTATCGGCTCTAGCTGCTGCAAGAGAAGACTGAAAATACATCGTCATGAAACATGTTAGAATCGTTAAAAAAGAAATCAAGCTCATTGAGAATTTCAATTAAAGATCGTGAAAGTTTGTTCATTTACGACAATTGAATAGGAATCGAAACCCTAACATGGAAGATCAAATCATTAACAAAGAAACCCTAATTTTTCATGATTAGAGAGAGAGAGATTAGCGTACCATTTTTTTTTTTAATTCCGGCTATAGAAATCAAGATCGATTTGTCGAGCTTTCTTATTAGGAATTTGATTTTGGTAAAGTACCCGATCATTCACGTGAAAACGCGGTCGTCTATTACCTATTAAGTCATCCATAATGAAATATCTAGAGCTACAGTTGAATTACCCCTCTACCCTTCATCCTTCAATTTTTAAAACTTTACTTGAGGTTTAGAATGATATTTGAACACAATTAATTTATCATTTTTTATTTGTTTGGGATAATACTATCTTTTAATTATTTAATAATGGTGCAATTATTATATTTATTTTAGAGAATAAACAATCATAATTTTAGGTCTAAGGACGTAAGCTAATTTTATTTTTATCATAAACAGTTGAATTATACAGGTAATTTTACTATACAAATTTGTTAGCCTTGGTTTCAGGGACTTGATTATCATTTTCTTATGAATTTTTTGTTATTATTATTTAATTCTATGAGCATTTTTGTCTTTTTATAATTTTATGAACAATTGAATTCTTCTATTACCCTTGTTGTTCATTTTTTTAGCTTTGACTTTAAGGCGTGGTTGTAATTTCATAAGTTTTTTTTTGTTATTGTTGTTTAGTTGTAGGGGTATTTTTGGTTTTGTACACATAAAAAATATGGAGCACACGTTAGCGCGTTAGCCGCTCCGCTACTTTCAAGTGACGCGTGCGACTGACAACGGTGGTTACATTCAATCTTCCACCACATCATTTGATGTGTTTTAGCGTCCACATCCTTCTTGGGTGACGTGTATATAATAGTGAGCTTTGGTTCGACGCTAATTGGCTTTTCTTTCTTTTGCTTTCTTTTCCTTATCTTTTTCTTTGGATTACGTGTTGACCACGCAAAATATTATACCAGTCCTTTAATTTTTTTTTATTCGGTCTTTCTTTTTTTAATTGCAATTATTTTATTTACATTGATTGTTTCTGATTGGATTTTATTTTCGATTTCGTCCTATATTATTTGATTTTGTTAGTTTTTTTATCAAATTTGATCATCATTCTTCTAATTGCTATTTTTTTCAATCATTTTCATGATTTATTTGTTTTTCTTTAATTTCATATTTGAACATTTATTTTTATTGAATTTTTATGTCAAGTTTGATGCCAATTATTTTAATTGTTATTTTTTAAATCATTTTTTAATTAATTTTTTTTCAATTCCGTCCTTAAATATTTAATTTCATTTAAAATTTTCTTTAACATTTAATTTTAGTTGGTTTTTATGTTGAATTTAGTCCTAATTTATTTAATTGCTATTTGTTTTGTTTTGCATTGTTTTTTTTTATTAATTTTTTTTTTAATTTCATCTCTCAATATTTGTTTAGTTAAGAATCTTATTTCTTTATTTTTAATGTTTGCCTTTAATAGGGTCATCATGATCTCATGATCCTGGTCATAGATTTGAAAGATTAACTAAGGTTGACTTTGATATTTTTTTAAAGCACTTATTTCAAATATTTTTTTGCCGATATTTTTTCTACTTTGCTATTTATGGGATCGTTCCAATTTTATATCCTAAGTTATGTATTTGATTTGTTCACCTTGGTTGGCTGCCGGGTTCAGTCAAGTTTTTTTTTAATCTTTTTTTTATATGTTTCCATCATACCAGCATGTATCCATTCTTTATATTTCTATTCTGATGTGTTTTGCCTTTCATGATATTTTTTTATGGTGTAGATTTATCCATTTTCGTATGTATTTATTGTTTAAGCCATTAGTTTTTATGGTGAATTTATCTTTTATTTATTTAAATTTGTTTTAGTAAATATAGTCGAGTAAATATTTCATCTTTACAGTTTCTTTCTCGGTTGTTGTTAATGACTTTTTTTTATTTACATAAATGGCTATTGGTTTATTTAGTTAGATAATTGCATAAGTTTTTTAAATGACACTTAATTTTTCATGTAAAAAAACACATTAAAGTAGTCTGCATACCTAATATTTTTTTTTAAATCATAACCTGTATGTCAAATTCATGATTTTAATGCCTTTTTAGTTTTTCTTTTTTTTTTTCTGGAATTTTTTTTTATTCTTTACACTTTTTGTTTTTGAAAAATTATTTTACACAAACTAAGAAAATGATGTTTTACTGTAGCAATTGCAACATTATTATATTTTTCGGCTTTGTTAAAAATTAGTTTGAGACCTTATATATTTTTATTAATGCATATGATCTTTATTATATTTTATTATATGTAAACGTCGACTTTGTGATTCATGATTATATTTTTTACTTGAAGTAAAAAAATATATTAATAACACATACACATTAATTCTTTTGTGTTGGAAAAAAATTATTCAACCTGTAGCTAGACGAATTGAATAGACGCATTAACACTTTGTTTTTTACATTTATTGACACAAATAGTTCTCATAGGTTTTTTGATTTATAATTATATTTTTTTTAAAAAATAAATTTGAAAAACTTGCATATTTATTTTTTGTAAAAAAAATTATTCGACCTTTGGCAAAGCACGAGTCATATAATTAGTTTATTCTACATTCTGTTGGGTTCATACAAGTTATGAATCCTATTTCTAGTTTTTTTACTGACCAGGTCAACACATACAAGCCCATTAACTTTGGAAAATAGGTTGGGCCATAGTCGAGCTCTTCTTGTTTTTTTGTTTGGGAATTGCAAGGTTTTTTGTTTTTTTTTTGATGAGGTAAGGAGGTTGATATTCAATTTAGATTAGATAGCTCCTCTATAAATTTTACAAGGTGAAAACTTAGAAAAGAAAATGTAATTGGGTTGACAAATTGATGGACAACCTTCCACGTATTATGTCAACCCACCTAATATTGGATCTCACTCAAACCGTGCCCTGTGTGTGTAAATATATGTTTTGAAGTTTTTAGTGAAAAAGATTATTAGCTACTTAATTTTTTTATTTTTTTATGGTATTTATTTATGGAAAAGAGGATTTCACATATAATTATTATAGTGGATCCGAATTTAAATTATGTAAGGAAGCAGTGTCCACTGAGCAATTTGGTGAATTTACGCTATACATTATAATAAACATCATGAAATTAACATCGATTTCACTTCAAATAGTTCTGTAGTAATTTTCTATGATACGTCTTTGGATGTGATTTCAAAGAATTTATGAAGAAAGATATAGAAATTAGTTAGTGAAATTTTTTAAAAATTGTGTTTGGATTCACTTAGGTAGTTAATTATTCTTTAAAGAGAAAAAAAAATAGAAATATTAGAAATAGAAATCTTCACCTTAATTAATTTCAGTATAAAATAAAATAAAATAAATGTCAACGTTCTTTTATCATAACTAAATATGATCAACATTGAAAAGCATTAAAGTTACCACATATACAAGTTCATATGTCAGACATTGCTTGAATCAGGTTCTATATATTGTGTGGTTTCCCAAACAAAAATCACCTTCCTCTCTCATTGCCGGTGATTTTTCTTAATACTAAAATGATATTTGACAATTTTTCCAAGCTGAAATGATTTGGAATGGAATATTTTAACCTAGCTATCCATGCTTTAAACTCTCAAGAAATTATTCTTGTTGTAAATTCTCAAGAAATCAGCCTTGTAGCTAGTAATTAAGTAGCGTGCTTTTCTTCCTAAATTTTCTAAATTAAAATCTTGAGATTAGCATCATCTAAATACATTTAATTAGACGTGGGAGGTAAGTTTTAATTAAATCATCTAAAAAACCATTTAGTTTTAATTGGCACTCAAACTATTCAGCTGTATATATATATATATATATATGCTCTGATTAACTTTAAAGAAGAGAGTATTGTCTTGAGCTTGCACTAATTAACAAAAACACACTACTAGTTATATCTTGATTAATTTCTTCGCAGCCACAAAGATGAATGATGCAACATCAGCTAGAAACACAAAGGTCCCTGGCATATTATTTTGTTTTGTAGAGTATAGAATTGATTTCCAAACTCTTATATATATATACTGTAAGAAGAATTTTTGTTTTTTGTTTTTTGTTTTTTGAGAGAGAGAGAGAGGTCGTAAATTCATGAATTTGAACAAAACACTGTTGGATACAGTTCCGATACGTGTTGCTTTGTCCCTTACTTGTAGCAAACAGTTGCCACATTGCTTTGGTCATGGAAAATGTGGATTGCATATTCCCCACCCTTTTATTTAGTTGCAATTCACTCAAAGCTCGTATGGATCTTCTCTTCCACACAAGCACGCTTCCAGAGAGAGAGTGGAAGGTGAGAAAAAGTAAAGAGTTGATTTATACATAATATATATATATACATGGCAGCGCAATATTTATTTTTAAGGAATTAAAAGACAAACGTAATCAAACGTAATATAATTCGAGGTTTGACAATTGTAATTATAATGACTCCCGTTTTGTTGCTTGATTTCTAAGGAACTCTCATTGGGAAAAGGTTCTGCCCCCTCTCCTTTCTCTTTCAGCATTAAACTAGCATAAAAAGGTGCTCGCAAATCCCACATGAATGGTGAAAAATTAAATGAGCCCACGCAAACATTTTAATCCTCTCCCACACTGCTACATTAGACTCAAACTGCCGAACTTGAAGAATTACGCCGTCCTGCTACTAAATCTTCCCTCGCTTTAGCTAGCTCCTCATTTTCTTGCTCCATGCTTCCTCTTCAAACCCTTCTTCTCCTACTCTTCCTCCATGGCCTTGAAAATTTCTCACATTCCATGTGCCCTTCTTTGCCTCTACCTTCTCTTGCTAGCATTTCATGAGTTGCGTAATTTCAAGTCCAAGATCAACAACAACAAAGATCAAATCAACAACATAAGCAGTTCATCAATCTCTCATCACCCTTTCCACAATAGAAAAGTTCTTGTTAGCAAATTTGACTTCACCCCATTCCAAAAACATCGTCAACAACAACATGAAAACCCTTTGCCTGATGAAGAGGTGCATAAGAAAGCAGCTCGAAGTGAGATTGATCCGCGTTATGGTGTCGAAAAGCGCCTTGTCCCTACCGGTCCCAACCCGTTGCACCATTGATGATTTCTTTTCTTGCTCGATCGATACTAGTCTTGATGATTACTCAGGTGAATGAGAAAAAGAAATGATGGTTAGGGAGAGCTTTCATAATTACTTTGTATGATGTAATTACTCAGTATAATTTTTGCTTCTTCACCTATTCTTCTCTTCACTCATGAAGCCATAAAATCTCAGATTTTATAGATCATGGTGTATGATATTGTGAGTTCGAGCTTGTACATGTATATATCAAGACATTATCATTATATCACCAGAGAGAAAGGTAATACAGAGATTTTGTAGGTTTAAGTTCATGATTACAACGATGATGCTTTGATTCGATAAAAGTCACAACTAATTATTATTTCTAATAGTTTAGTTTATGAGATATCAAGGAAACATGAGTAGCTGTGACGGCACGGCAAGGGAGAAGGAGATATTAACCTAAAGTCCGACACCAAATAATAATGATAGTACTATTTTATAATTGGGGTTGGTAATTTGCTTCCAAGCTTTCCTTTCTTTGAAGATTAAGAAAAGCTCACACTTCAATAAATAAATAAATAAACTACATAGTCCATGCTCGTGCTTTTGCTAATTGTTTGGTTTTTTTTTCCTTTTTCCTTTTTGAATTGTATATACTACTTTAATTAACTGTTATAAATCCCAATCGATCAATTTGTGTTCTTTATCTTTCTCTCTTCTTCTTTTTTTCCTTTTACTTAGAGAAGCTGGAGCCCAAATAATTGGAAAACCTTCAAGCAATACAATATTCCGGTTGCTCTATTTCCATTTGATGGAAGTTAATCACGGCAAAAAGTGGAAATTTAGAGTAAAAATGCCCCATGACTTTTCTCCTGCTCGCATGTGTTCTATGTTCCCGAGGCCTGTGAATGGAGGAAGAGGAACCAACTTGTCTGCTTGCTTGCTGGGGATCAGTCCTGGAGTGTAATTTGCCATATGGAGAGCATTAATCCTGCTGGCAATTATAGATAATTCCAAAATTGAAAAACATATTGTATTTCTAACATGATTTGATAATTGAAAAGGACTTGCAGATAAAGATATCCTCTAGAAAAATCATCTCTGTAACCCTTGCTTTTTCTTTTCTTTTTCCTTTTGAATATAAACTAAAATATTACACAGAAAAAATCTTTTTTATAGCCCATGGTTTTTCTTTTCTTTTGAATATAAAATAAAATACACCAACCTCCGAGTATTGGGGTCGATTGTAAATTAAATTATCTGCATGTTGATGGTCACTAAACTTGCATAAACATCTCCTATATAAAAATGGGTAGCAGTCTTCTCCGAGCAGCAGTTGTGTGCTTTAATTTCTTTCTGGGTATATATCTATAGGCATCATGTGCATAATTAATATTACGATCTATTCCCTAATATTGTCCTATTAAGCTGGAGCTAGTTACACCCATGTAAAGCTTAATTTTCCACATCGATTAACATGTATCGAGACTTCTGTGGCTAATATATGTGCCAGAATTTCTGCAAACAATGATTTGGATTTTCCACATCCATGGAAGTATTACCAAATGAACACCAATATTATTATAAATTGAGCAAGAACGGGAGGATTTATTATATGTGTACTTTGACGTCGTAGCCATGTACACAGTTATTCATAGTTATTTGATTCAAGGGCGTACTTGTGTTGGATCAGGTATACCAATCCCATTGTCGGCTTAACTCCATTTGTGGAATCCAAAACTCGTATACAAACGAATCCTTATAAAGTTATATCAAACCCTCTCGAATACAGAAATAGGCATACAACTCAGCCCACGTTACTTGCCGGAAATTGCACTCGGTATTTTAAAAGAAATGGGAGAGATTGATTCAGCTTTTATGGAAATTGATTTTGTTTCAAGCCCTCACCCCCTCGATCGCTCCTCCCACGACCAAGAAAAAAAAATGTGAGTGTGATGGAGAAAATTATATTTTTCGTACATACAATTCTGAAGAATTACTTTCAGCTTGTTATTTGATAAACAATCAATTTTAGAGGATTGACTTAGTTATTGAGAAGTTATACTTCCTTTTCTTTTTTTTTCATTTCTTATTATTCAAACTTTGTAGCAAACATAAGTAAATAAAATTCTTTTAATGTGAATAGCCTATCTTTTATAGAATTAAAGAGATGAACTTATATAATTGACTTAATTAGATGTGGAAGGATGATCCATGAATACTCTTAGTTTTTTATATATAACTTGTATAAAAAACTTGACATTTTAATTATGCACTACAATACACGGGAAACTTAACAGATATGTGGAGCAATGACTGCAACCTGCCTTTGTACCGCTGGTCTACGCAGCAAAGAACCAAAACCAAAAAAGGGAACTCCATAGCATCAACCAACGGCCATGCGTGGATATTGATTGATATTGTCCAGCAAAACCAAATCCATTGGTGATCATCTAGACATTGAACTTGACAATTTGTAATCTTGATCACTTCAACTTAATTATGAGGACTTGTAACAACATCACTTAGCCATGAAAATTGATTGACTGCTTACCAAAATCCACTAGCAGATTGGCAGAATCTAAACTAATCGATATATATACGGGTTTCGTTTATGTATATAACATGAGGAATCTCTTACATTCTTTTTAGAAACATAATCATCATATTCATTGAATTCAAATTAAATAGACATACTTGATATATAATAAAAATGATAGCAACTTAACTCCATATTATTGTATTTCTCCCACTTATTTTCAAATTAAAATATGATCGATTATGTTTTTAAAACAACGTGAAAGGATTTAAAAATCTGTATAGATATTACATGTCCCATATTTTCAAATTAAATTGCATTCATTTGAAGCGAAGTAAGATTCTGGCTTTCAGATTTGCAACACACAATCATAAGAATAATTTACCCTCCTTGATTCTTGACCCCTCATCCAACTCCACACCCCCCCCCCCCCTCCCCCCCTCAAAGGCTGCAAGAGGAGGGGGGGCTGTCGTTTTACAGCAGATACGGATAAAGGATTGGCCGACTAAAATCTTGATCAATTTGGTTATACAATAATGCGTTTAAAATTGCAGTGCTGATTTGTTATATTTTTCCTCTGACAACACAATGCGTTCACACATGTCGACAGGACAGGAACTGTTAGGGTACAGAATCCAGGGCCATTGTCAACCAAGTGGTCGTCTCTATTAATATACAGGTAATTATGCTTCGTCACGTAATAATACTAGCTAGTGTCCTGACAAGTTGAGGGACAATTATAAGATTGTCAATTATCTAATGATAGCATTAATGGAATGATAGGGTACCTAATTAATTAATGAAAAGATGATTGAAACTAGAAAAGAAATTCTACAACACCTACTTGAACAATATCGGATATTACTTAGGATTAAAATATTATCCGTCCTGTCATGTCCATTTCGAAAATATACATGGATTATTGATAACATGAATCGAACCGGTGGATTTTCAAAAAAACAACAATCAAGTAATTGAATATATATTATTTGGAAATTTAAGTGGGTTTTCTTTTCCTTTTTTTTTTTATAGATAAATATCATTAGCTACGCATAAATTAGATGCCACACTAGCTAGAGGCAAATCGAATCATCATTAAAACCATGTCTTAATTGAAATAGACATAAAGTAGAAGCACAGATTGAAAACGATATCACTTCATATAACAGATAGTTAACCCACAGGTTTTGTTTTGTTAAGCCCGAAGTTGATGGTGCACTAACCCGATAGCATCAATAGATAGAAACAAGCTGTCCACACATAACATTCATCTAGAAACTTGAAACATTAAAGATTTCTTTTGGAGATACGTATGTTGCTATGTTTTTATGACTTCCTTAATCATGTGCACGGATAGTGTTCGTATATATATATACATGTAGCTTATGTTATAGGATATAAATGTATGGAGCACCACAATATCTGATATCTATCAAAGGAGAAGAGTACTGATCGTACGTGACATCGCGTGAGCCATATAGGTGGTACAGTACTTGAAGGAACTGAAATTATACAACAAGGTGACGATCATTCAATGATGAAATTATATATCTGAATGATTGGCTTTTCTCGATTCTTTTGACCTCTTAGTTTAGTTGGAGCAAGAAAGATGGAAGAGATGGAATGATCAGATTGATTTGTTCTCAAATAACCATGGGATATTGAGATAATTTTAATCAGTGTGCCAAACACTCCCATCAAACACGTAAACAGACCTTTGTACATTTACAGACATTTACGGCACTAAGAAATATTATAAAGTCGTCTCTCCTCACCCTCCACAGGCTAATCATATATACAAGTTTACTTAACTCACCTCTCTCTATGTATATGGCCATCATCATCACCAACGAGAACATGCAACAAATCTAGCTAGCTAGCTAGCTGCAGCCATTTTTATTGTGGTACGTATACTCATAGCCCATGTCGGTCATCGCATATATAGAAAGGTCCATACCATTTGCAACCGGCTTCTTTATTTCAGTTCTGTTCTTGTGGCACTGCGTGCCGAACATAACATAGGCCGCACCAAACAAAAGCGTGCGTACTCATGTGCTGCAAGTAGCAATTCCAAATGTCGAGGAACTAATAAATCACCATTGGCATCACAGACGAAACCTGGGTCAAGAATTAGTAACAAGGCAATTCCCCTCATGCACAAGAAAAAAGCTGGTGACGATGATCAAGACATCGAGGCACCAGAAATTGGAACTAAAGAGGAAGGTACTGGGGGATTTGGAAAAGTTTTTACCCATACTAGCTTAGTGGGAATTTTCGCAATCTATATATAACAGTTCAAAACAAATATTCTCAAATTAACACAGTACTTACAGCACTCGCAAAGGTCATATCTGTGCGAGTCAATACGCGCAAGTATTACCTGCCGAGCTAGCCATTTTCATTCAAATTAATTCCCCTCTAAGCATTTAAATATACCAAAGTCAATAGTTATGAATATTCAAATTGTCATAAAAAATATAAATAATCCAATAGTTAGAATAAGAGTTGTGATGACATACAAACAAAAATAAATAAATATTAAAGATACATCAAAACTTCAATGATAATACTTTCAGTATGATTGAAAAAATATTTACAGGACAAATTCACACACTATAAAAAAAACCAATTTTAAAGTTGATGATGATACGCCATCAAGTTAGATATCAAGTACGGCAAAAATAATCTTGATGGGAGAGAATATGATGGTCATGCGAATCAACTTTCTCGGATGCCAAGGTCACCTGGATCCAGTCCCTCGCAGGGTTTTTCAATTAACAGAATGTACATGCTTGGTGATTTGAATAAAAAGGGGATTTTGAGATGCTGAAGGTTAGTTTGGTGACAGATCTAGCTAGCCAGATATTGTTTTCGGTCAGTGGAGGGCGGGGGATGTCTCTGTCGAGTCTAAATTGTCACCGGCCCCTCGCAACCTCTCCTCGGCGATCACAGAAGGAGAAGCAATGGATTTTTGGAGCCTTGAGGGAATGATCGATGCTGTGGTCTCTTAGTCGAGATCGCCTGCCAAAAACCTTCGCCTGAGATGGACAAAACAGCCAAGTTAAAAAAGGACGAAAGATCATGAAATGCACGCACGCCCAGTATGTTTCCTTTACCATCCTTTTATTGAGTATTGGACTGGACATTTTTGTATTTTTTGTTTGTTCACCGGGTATTGTCCTCTGGTCATTGTGCTTGCAATGTGTGGGCTTACTCCATTTTTCACTTAATACTAAATTATTCCACTGATTATAAAAAATAAAAAACATTTTTCTGGTATTGTTTTTATAATTACCCTTGTATTTTAAAAAATTATAGTTTATATTTTTCATGAATGTAAAATAGACTAAATGATATAATGATCTAGTATATCATGGGTTACACGCATAACAAAGTTTGAGATATTAATTATAATTTTTTAAAATATAAAAAGTAAATATAGAAAAAACTAAACTATATATAAGATGGTCATTATATTTTTTTAAAAAAATAAAATTATTTGCCCCCTCTATTCAAGTAGTGCTGAAGAAAACTGAAGTATTTTGCGGTTGTTTTGGATGCGTGTATATTGGGTATTAATACACTAATTTTTAAATATTATAGTTTCAAATATGAAAAGAAGTTTAGACAATTAAGTGAGATGTTTAAAAAAAAAAACAAAAATAGACATAATTTTCAACTGAATATTAGATGAAGTTAAAATTTAATCAGTGCATTATACAAGCCTAGTGCACTATAGGATCAACCTACTAGCACTAGTCGGGGTCGAGATTAATAAGCTCAAATCAAGCATAGAAGTTGCAATTTTAGATTATTTTTTTTCTATTCTTAGTTATTTTTCAGATTCTTTTTCTAGTTTGGTTTCAAAATACTATTTGAAATTGAGTTTTTATTAATTAGGCCAGTTTTAGCTACTATTTTAAATAGTTTTGTTTGTCATTTTTCTTAAGACAAAGATCATTTACATTTAGAATTTACCCACCAGATAATTTAGCTGTAATTTTAGAATTTGAGAGACTATAATTCTTTTTTTTTTCCTACAATAAACGCACTCAGAACCACAATTCAGTTGGTGAGAGGGCTTAATTAGGGGACAAATCTTGGTTCATGATTGTCTCGCAAATAATAATTAAGCATCCAACGAGGCTGTTGATTGTTGAATGGACTTTTTTTGTGTGCTTTTTGGGTCTAATATAGCAGTAATCCTCGGACAAATTTCATTGATCGGAATGCCAAGACAGGGATGATTGGCTTTTAACCTTGTACCATGTCTAATATAGCAGTGATCCTTGGACAATTCTTTACCATTTGTAGAGTCCTGCTCTCAACATATCATCATGAGAGGCCTAACAGTACACTGTCCCCCTTCTAAAGAAATAAAATATAGCCACAAACTAATCTTCTCTGGCATGAAAGTAAATTACTCTGGTTATCCAATATCTCAAGTATGTTAAATTTTAGATCACTAATTGAGTGAAGTTATTATGTGATCTCTTCCTTCGTCAGTCGAATTGAATCGTATAGTAACAAGTTCACTTCAGGGATTGACCACCTCTTACCCTTAAGTTTTGAAAAAAATAAAATAAATTTATATAGATTCATGTCTTAGGAGTTTATCGGTCTGGACTATATTATATATCGCAGGCGAGCAGCATTGTTAAATCCGTGAATCAACACTAAAATGGTCTAAGCTAATTACAAGAATTTTGCACTGTTATTTTGCACTTTATTTATTTAAATTGAGTGAAGTTATAAGATTAATACTGTTATTTTGCACTTTATTTATTTAAATTGAGACATATATACTAATTTAAAATCATATATTAAATTTGATATAACTTTCATTTATTGTCTTCATTTTTTTAAAATCATTTAAATACTAATTTTTATATGATTGCTAATTAATAAAAATTACTTAATTTAAGTGGACATAATTAAAAATGATGGAAAATTCTAAAATACCAGAGTTGTTTCCGGAGTAGATGAGTGAAATTACTAGGCGAATGTTTTTTTTTTTCCGCAAAAGAAAACAAAATGCAGAGCACCGGCGAACGGTATCTTACAATCAGGCAATTAACCAGTCAGGGAACTAATTGATTAATCGATTAACTAATTAACCACCAAACCCAACAGGCCAAGAGGCCAGCTCCACACCGAGCCTGACCCGTTCTTTATCGACCCACTGAAACTTGTTATAATATCAAAGATCTTGCACAATTTAACTGTGAAAATACACTTTATTCAGTAGTGTTCCTTTGGCTTAAATAGCCATTACAACTTGGAATCAGGGAAAAACAAACCACATCTTCTTAGCCGAAGATTGTGGTAACAGAACAACAGAAAAATTACAAAACAATGACTTAGTCATAGTCAGCACTAACAAACTATACTGACTTGCACTAACAAACTAACTTACTGGCTCCTGAAAGACAGGAGCTTTATTCTAACGAAAACAACTGGTTTCCAACATATCCTCCCCTAAACTGCACTTGCTAACAAGTCAGTTTATAGTTTTGATGCTCTGCATTCCCAACAGATCACGTAGCCTTGTAAATGATTCCAACTTCAAAGGTTTTGTCAGGATGTCTGCCACTTGCTCACAAGTCCCACAATGAATTAATTCTACAGCACCTTCCTTTACCAGATCACGTAAAAAATGAAATTTCACGTCTATGTGTTTTGTTCTTCCATGGAGAATTGGATTTTTTGATAACTTTATAATGGAACTGTTGTCGCAAAAAATCTTAACACACTTGCAGGAAGAGAAACCAAGACTGTTGAGCACTCTTTTCATCCAAATACTATGACATGCACATGCAGCAGCAGCTACATACTCTGCTTCTGTTGTGGAGAGAGTCACCACTGGTTGCTTTCTTGAGCTCCATGCAACTGCACCTTCACTTAGAAAAAAAACATAACCAGACGTGCTTCTTCTATCCTCTACATCGCCGGCATAGTCACTGTCAGTGTAGACTTTGAGATCATCTTCAGAATTCTCTGCACTTCTTCTATAAAACACTCCTAAGCTGGTAGTTCCCTTCACATACCTGAGAACCCTTTTTGCTGCTGCCATATGTGATGTTTTAGGATCAGTCATGAATTTGCTTAACATGCAGACAACAAACGCTATGTCAGGTCTGGTAACTGACAGATACATTAAGCTGCCAATTATTTGCTTAAACAAGGTTGAATTCTCACTATCTTCTCCACCATCTTTTATTAATTTCGTGCCTGGCACGATAGGATTTTTTACTGGATTGCAGCCTCCCATTCCAAATCTTTCTAAAATTTCCCCAGCATACTTCATTTGACATAAATGTATTCCTTCACAGCTCTGTTGAACCTCTACTCCTAAGAAATACTTCATTTTCCCCAAATCACTCATATCAAATTCTAGTTTCATTGATTCCTTGAATTTCTCACATAGCTCCACATCATTTCCTGTATAAATTAAATCGTCTACATAAAGGCTAATAATTAAGCATTTACCTCCATCTGTATGTTTAAGAAACAGTGTGTGTTCATGACTGCATTTCTCAAAGCCTTCCTTCATGAAGAACCCTTCAATTCTACTATACCAGGCTCTTGGAGCCTGTTTCAAGCCGTAAAGAGCTTTTTTAAGTTTCAACACTTTATGCTCTTCTCCTTTGCTAACATAGCCTTCTGGCTGCTCCACATAGACAGCTTCCTCTAATTCCCCATGAAGAAATGCACTCTTGACGTCTAGCTGGAAAACAGTCCATCCTTTCTATGCTGCTAAAGCTAAGATTAGCCTTATGGTGTCCCAACGAGCCACAGGTGCAAAAACTTCACTGTAGTCGATCCCATGTCTCTGAGCATATCCTTTTACTACCAAGTGTGCTTTGCATTTATCTACCTCTCCCTTTTCATTCAGCTTGGTTCGAAAAATCCATTTTACACCAATTCTCTTTATCCCTTCTGGTGGAATCACTAGCTCCCATGTCTTGTTCTTTACTATAGCTTCCATTTCCAAATCCATGGCTTTCCTCCATTTCTTCTGTTTTACTGCTTCATCAAAGCATATTGGATCATCATGTACCATAAAACACATTGAGTCGTCAGGAAAACCAGCTCCATGAACATAATCATCCATCCATCTAGGTGTCCGTTTAATTCTTCCTTGAGATATAGAAGAATTATTTTCCCCTGGTGTATCATTTTCTGGTGCAGCAAGACCATTTTCCCCTGAAGTGTCACCATCTTCATCTTCCAGTACCTCAACATTCTCCCCTAATACAGTATCATCATTTCCACCTTCTATTTCATTATCATTTTCAACTCCCTCTGTACCCAAATCATCTCCTTCTACTGATTTCTCATCATAATCACTAATTTCTCCATCATTATCTGTATCTTCCCAAGTAAAAATATCACTCACACCATCATCACTCTTCCTCCAATTCCAGCCCTCATTCTCATCAAACACTACATCCCTACTAACAATCACCTTTTTGGTCTTAGGATCATAAAGCCGATAGGCTTTAGATTCTTCACTAACACCTATAAACACACATCTATGACTCTTCTCATCTAACTTTGTCCTCCCTCTGTCAGGAATATGCACATTTGCAATACAGCCGAAAATTCTAAAGTACTCAACATTGGGTTTGTTTCCACTCCAACACTCTTCAGGAGTCTTTTCTTTGACAGCCACAGTTAGACTCCTATTTAACACATGCAGTCCCCATCGAACTGCTTCTGGCCAGAACAGTTTAGGCATTTCCTTCTCTGAAAGCAGGCATCGAACCATGTTTAATATAGTTCGATTTTTACGTTCTGCCACTCCATTCTGTTGAGGAGTGTAGGCAGCAGTAAGTTGCCTCTTGATGCCATGATTAACATAAAACACATTGAATTCTTTGGAAGTAAACTCTCCTCCCCTGTCTGTCCTCAAACAGCATATATCACATTCTGATTCTTTTTCCACAAAGCTTTTAAATACTTTAAACATGGCAAAAGTTTCACTCTTCTCGGCTAAAAAATAAATCCAAGCTTTTCTGCTGAAATCATCTATAAAGCACAATAAGTACCTTTTTAGACTGTTTAAAGTTGGAGTGATTGGACCACACAAATCTGCATGCACTAGTTGAAGTCTTCTTGAAGCTCTCCACTGACTCTTCTTAGGAATGACTGCTCGATGTTGTTTGCCACGATGACACACTGTGCATGCTGTGTTTGTTGCTTTGAATTTTGGAAGGCCTTTGACAAGTTGCTTGCTCTCCAAGGTTTTGAGACTCTTGTTGTTCACATGGCCATAGCGACGATGCCACAGGTCTGATAAGTCATCCATACTTGCTATTAAACAGTTTGAAGGTTGAGTAATCATAGTGGCTAGTAAAATAAACATCCTATTTGCTGCCATAAGAGTTTTGGAAGGCCTTTGACAAGTTGCTTGCTCTCCAAGGTTTTGAGACTCTTGTTGTTCACATGGCCATAGCGACGATGCCACAGGTCTGATAAGTCATCCATACTTGCTATTAAACAGTTTGAAGGTTGAGTAATCATAGTGGCTAGTAAAATAAACATCCTATTTGCTGCCATAAGAGTTTGCATAATAAGGCCTCTCGTAGGATGATATATTTTACAAGCCTTATCCTTCATAACAATAGCAAGTCCCTTCTCTTGAAGCTGTCCAATGCTTAATAGGTTGTTCTTAAGCTCAGGAATGAAAAATACATCTCTTACTACTTGAGTTAGTCCTGCAGTCACAAGTTTAACACTTCCTTTACCCATCACCATCATTTTTGCTCCATTGCCCAGCTTGACTGAGTGTCTGAACTGCTCATCCATTTCTATAAACCAATCTTTATTTCCTGACATGTGATTAGAGCATCCTGAGTCTAGAAACCAGACCTCTTCTTTGCTTGTTTTCTTGTCCTGAACGTAAGCCATTAGTAGAAGTTCTTCCTCTTCATCCATCTCGGCATAATGTGCACCCTTTTCCCAACTAGGACACTCATTCTGAAAATGTCCTAGTTTGTGACATTTATAGCATTCCACAGTAGCTCTGTTGAAACTATGTCTTCCTCTACCACGTCCACCTCTCCAAGCTCCTCGTCCCCTTCCTCTGCCTGCTTTGTCTTCATGAGTAACTTTAAGAACTTGCTCTTCTTCTCCTTGACTTTTCATCCTTTGCTCATGCACCAGAAGACTGCTCTGAAGTTCATCTATAGTCATTGTAGTCATGTTGTTAGATTCTTCAATTGAACAGACCACATAGTTGAATTTGGAGATCATTGATCGAAGAATCTTTTCTGTGATCATTGTTTCATTTAGATTTTCACCATGAGCCTTCATTTTATTGGCTATGGATAAAACTCTAGCAAAGTAGGCATTTACAGTTTCTCCTTCCTTCATACAAAGAATTTCAAAATCACAGCGTAATGATTGTAACTGTGCTCTCTTAACCCTTGTTGAGCCTTGAAATTTTTGTTTCATGGAGTCCCAGATTGCCTTTGAAAAGCTTCTGTCAAGAATGGTTTCAAGCATGTCTCGTTCAATTGCTTGATACAAAAGATTCTTTGCCTTTAAATCTTTTAGCTTGTTTTCTTCATACTCCTTCCTTTGAACATCTGTGAGTGGACGACTTTCTGATACGACTGAGGAGAAAGACCTTGCTTCTCCTGTGACATCCACCATGATGCCACAATCTACAACATTCCAATACTCTTTGGAACGAAGCAGATTTTCCATCAGTTCAGCCCAATGATCATAGTGTCCCACAAACTTAGGCACATAGCTGTTACTGCTTCCTTCTGTCATTTTAAAGAAACACTCAAATCTTTCTTTTCACTCTTGTATTCACAGTCAGGCCTTGTTAAGAGGCTCTGATACCAATTGTTATAATATCAAAGATCTTGCACAATTTAACTGTGAAAATACACTTTATTCAGTAGTGTTCCTTTGGCTTAAATAGCCATTACAACTTGGAATCAGGGAAAAACAAACCACATCTTCTTAGCCGAAGATTGTGGTAACAGAACAACAGAAAAATTACAAAACAATGACTTAGTCATAGTCAGCACTAACAAACTATACTGACTTGCACTAACAAACTAACTTACTGGCTCCTGAAAGACAGGAGCTTTATTCTAACGAAAACAACTGGTTTCCAACAAAACTTACACAAGATTTGCAAAAGATGGTTTCTTTTTCTTCCTCTCCTTCGCTACTCGCAAACCCAGATTCTGGTTTCTCTCTTTGTAAACGTAGTGGTAAAATCAAGATGCTTAGAAGAACAACAGCTACACCTCTTTCCATTGCTGCTGCTTCTTTGAATGATGATGATAATCAAAATTCTTCAACAAAGTTGCTCACTTTTTTAGGCAAAGGTGGCTCTGGCAAGACCACTTCTGCAGTTTTCGCTGCTCAGGTTCTTCTTTCAATGAATTCTTGTTACCCAACCTAAGAAATGATGTCAATTTGTTTCTGTCTTTTTTGTTGTATCCAACCATTTATGTTTACATTTACACAGAGTTTATCACGGGCTAGAGGTCTGAAATTTAAAGACTTTTATTGATAAAGGAAGGACATTGTGATGGAACTATGGCCTTATGATCTTTGTTCAGAGTTTTTAATAATCTATCAAAGAGACAGTATATTTATGATTTTAAACTGTCTGAACCAAATGCCTACTCATGAGACTGGAATGTAATGAGATTAAATCGAAGTAGTCAGTAGATGAATGACATTTAGGAGACTTTTAAGGAAAATAAACCTTTTTCCAGATGGAAGTTCCTTTTGGCCACTGTTTACTTTTTAAGTTATGTTAATCAACAACAACTTAGATTGATGATAGTTAATACATCATTTTGCCTTAATCGTTTAGGCTGGAGAAGAAGGATAAGCATCTATATTTTCCTTTTCAAATTCTAATTAGTATTAATTATCAAGGAATTAACGACGAGCTTTACTTTCATTAATTATATTATAATGGGAATGTAGAAATTTAAACATTGGTTATTTATTTTGCATTTTTTGTTGATTTTATATGTAACTCGTGCAAGTTATGGTGGTATCTTAATTTTATTTTTTTTGTTTTGTTTTGCCAATTTTCTCCCAGCGTTGTGCAATTTTCCGGGCTTCGGACATGCTTCGTGGTACAGACCCAAGATCCCTCTGCTGAATATCTACTTAACTGTAAAATTGGAACTTCTCCTACCAAGTGCAATGACAACCTTTCGGCTGTTAGGTTGGAAACCACTAAAAGTGTGATTTTTCTCTTCTTTTTTCTTGTTTTATGTAACTTAATTTTTTTTTCATGTAAATGCTCTGGGCACTTTCTGAATTGCTCATGATATCTGCAGGTGCTTCTTGAGCCTCTTGGTCGGCTGAAGCAAGCTGATTCTCGTCTTAAGATGACTCAAGGAGTTCTTGAAGGGGTAGGTATCTAATAGCTCTCAGTGTATGCTTGTGTTGTATCATAGTGATCAAATAGTGCACTTCCCATTGAATGTTTTGTATCTTTCATCATAATATGAAAGGTGGTCGGAGAAGAGCTTGGTGTGCTTCCTGCAATGGATTATATTTCTGCAGTAAATTTACCTGAGGAACTTGGCTGAGAAGACTGATCTTGGAAGATTGGCCGGTCCTTCACTCCTGAGACTTGTTGATGAAGCATTGAGTTTAAGTGGCAGCAAATACAATTTGAACGGAAAAATGAGTACTGAAATATGGGACAGTTTGGAAAGGGTATTGGAGGTAAAGGTGACCCCCCACCTTGCTTCTCCATTTCTACACAAGTCTGATAGGATTTTTTTTGTTTATCATACTGCAGCAAGGATCTTCTGCCTTGTCTGAACCATCTATGTTTGGCTGCTATCTTGTAATGGACCCTAACATTCCAACATCTGTAAATTCTGCATTACGTTATTGGGGCTGTACCCTACAAGCTGGTGTGCAAGTTTCTGGTGCTACTGGAATTTGTTCTTCACATTTGAATGAAGAATCATTGGAAGGAGCCAAGAAAAACTTTTCACCCTTGCCTTTTGCTCTCATTCCACATCTCTCAATAGGTTACCCTCCAGAAAGGAATTCGATCATGCTAAACGCGGTCAGGCAAGATGCAAAAACTCTGTTTTCCGTGCCAGCAAGTCACATCAATATCATGGCACCACCAGTGAAGTTCGACACAGCTAAAAAATCAATTACTCTTTTCATACCAGGTTTTGACAAGTCAGAGATCAAGCTATACCAAGTATGCCCCATTCCTTCAATTTTTCCAAATGTCTTTATCATATTTCTGAAACTTTCTGAATTTGATCTACTCGTATAGTTCAAAACATTTTGCAATTGCAGTTAAAATGGCTGGAAAAAACTCCCCCTTTTGCGGTATTGTAGTTTGGAAGGTCTTTTTGAAATCTTTTATCGCGGCTCAGAAGGTGTTTTCTGAAATCTTTTTGAAATCTGCTATCTTGTAGATTTTTTTTTTCTGGGTTGTAGATTAATTAGCAATTTATCAATTAACTATTAACAGTTAATAAATATATATATAAAAAAAAAACCGACAACACAATAGCTTGCTACTAGTCCTATAGCCGGGGACGTAAGAAATGAAAATATCACTAAAATGAGAAGTTAATAGTATAGAAAAGGATTACATGATAATAATATAGATTATAGATTATAGGATAATTATGCTGTTGTTGTCGCTCTTCCCTCGGTTGCATCGGGGGTGGGCACTTGTTCATCCACATTGCCAAATGGTGTTATTGTAATGAAGGAATTGCTTGATGGTTTTTTCTCAGTAGCCTCGACTTAGGGGTGATTCAATTGACAGGGAGATTAAAAAAAATAACAAAAAAAAAGAGAGAATTTTTTTTTACCTGTGCTATATTTGTTGTTTGCCCAAGCATGTAACACCGTCCATTCATTATGTAAACGAGTTTAAGTGACAAAATATGAGTGACAAACAGTGAGGTAGGAAAAAACAAAGTATATGACCCACTGAACTCTCCTTCAAAGGGACCCCTGTTCCAACTGCTTGAACTTGTACTAGGAGGAAGAGGCCATTAATGGTCTGCACAGAGACTTCCCAGTCAGGGTCAGAGTTGGCTTATCATTGGCTTAGAAGACCTTTTGCAATAAACGTTTTCAGTAACCTCATCAACATGCTCTTATTTTTCAGATTCAACCTTCCATCCAACACACCCAAATGATTGGCCAACAAAGATACTCCGCTAAACAGACCAAAGTCACTCTTGAAAGAATCATTCTACAACAATAACACTTGTCTGTAATTACACAGAAGGATATTGCATTTGATACTCTTGTGTTCTAAGAGCATCACCTTTAGCACTCATAGGTGTAACTATGGCAAGTATTACACAACCACCAAGAACAACAACCAGCATACCCAGGGAATTCACCAAATATGCCTCAGTGGAGTAGGGCGATGTTATGTTGTGCATTTGCAAGAATGTAGCTTTCTCTAGAATTCCTGTGGCAGTAGTGGCAACAGCAAGTGCATATATATAAATCCCGAAGAATACATGCCAGGGAAGTAGAGCAGCTCTACTGTTTATTGAACCACCAGGATACCAAAACGTGTAAAAGCCAGCAGCCCACTGTACAGAGACAAGCAAAATCATAAGAAGTTATAAAAAAAAAAATTATGTCCGGGGTTCTTAACACTCAACAAGAAGAACAAAAAAAAGGCACTGGATATATGCACAAATGGTTGTGCTACTATATATAACTGGTCCAGCATGACCAATGAAGCTATTCAAAAACAAAGAAGGGAGGGAAGGGAGAGAGAGAGAGAGAGCGCAAACCTGAGTACCAAAGAGGAATAAACAAGTTAAGCCCAGCCATGAATGCAGAGTGTAGAAATGATCAACACCCTTCTCACTGTGGAACTTATAAGCAGCCCAGACTCCTATTGTGCTTAAACAAAATGCCATAGATTGCATTGTCAGATGCACTATCTTTCTGAAACTTTTAGTTCCTGATACAGTCTTGTAAGCTAGCATCGCTGCACCAAGCAGAACAAGCTAGCCATGTTACATTTCTCCAACTGCCTATTTTTCCACATTCAAGCAAACAATTCTTACCATTTCTAACTTCTAGAACACCTAAAATCTATCAGCATTTGTTTACGTTCAACAACAACGACAACGATTCAACATAGCCTTATTCCTTCACTAGTTGGGTCGGCATATAGATCCTTTCGCGCCATTCCGTGAGATCCATAAAGAAAGGAGAACATATTCATCCAAATCAAGCTATTTCTACATTAAATATTTACAAGCTATGGAATTGAAATAATTATTCTCAGTAAAAGAAAAAAGTAAATGAGTAAAAGGAATTACCTTCACCATTCAAGAGAACAAGACCAATCACCAGAAGAACAGGATGCACCTGTGAGGAGCAAGGCTATTAGAATACCAAAATTAAGAAGACAATGGCTGATTGAGAATAGAATTTTAGGGTTTTTTTTACATTGAAGATGAGGCTTTTGTTATCAGATGAAAGAGCCAAGCCTCCTCTGAAATGGAAGGTCCAAATTAGAACGAAAGCAGCCACCAACACTCCGATTACTCTCACCATCAGAGTTATAGTCGGAAACCTAATCACCGGAACATCCATTTTTTCTGCAGTCACTTTTTTCGATCATCCAGATTCATAGGATTGGCGGCCCGCTCCATTATTATTTCGATAGCAGCCAGCTGGATTTACTTCTTAGTCCTTAGTGGGTGGGCGGGCGGGTGACTTGACCGTCTAGGGATCTCTTACCAAACCCATCGCTTGGTTGCCGTTCGAAAAGTATTTTTTTTATTTTTAAATATATTAAAATAATTTATTTATTTTTAAAATTTATTTTTAACATCAATACATTAAAAAAAAATTAAAAAATTAATTTTAAATAAAAAAATATATTTTAAATTTTAAAAAAAATCCATTGTAATGCTATGAACACTTGAGATCATTTGGAAACGCGGGCCAACTTGCGTTTTTAAAAAATTCGAAAAATTTTTTTTGCTAAAAATTAATATTTTTTTATATTTTGGATCATTTTGATGTGCTGATCTTAAAAATAATTTTTAAAGAATATCATTTTGATGTATTTCAACATAAAAAACACTTTAAAAAACAATCACAACTACACTCTCAAACAAGATTAATCTAGCCGTTAATGTGAAAGTAATTAAATAACTTTTGTATTGTTCAATTTTTTTTATAACTGAGTCCATCTGATAATCTTTTGTTTGTGAAATGTTGAGATGGAATAGAGCTTTCCGTTAGTTTTTGTTAACAACTTGACGGTTGAGTATGATGGAAAGATCGGTTAATTATTTTCAAGACTAAAAGGATTGAATGTTTTATGTAGTAGAAATACAAGGACTGGTTTATAATTTACTCCAGTATATAAATAATAATCAGCTAAGAGAGAACAAATTGCAATTTTTGGTTCTCGAGTAATTTTTTCTTTGCACGTGATGCTAGGATGTCAAAATTTAGTAAGCATGTAAATAAACGTTCAAATAAAGCCAAAGTAGCGCTTGATGAATCTAATTAACAAATAATAATAAAATGGAAAACTAACGTCAACTAACGTGTGCTCAGAAGTTAAGTTGGTATTGACGGAAGTTAAGTTCTATTTATACGGTAGACATTTAACAACAACTAATGTGTGCTCGGAACTTTTCTGTTATTATATGGTGTAACATTTTATGAAAAGTAGTTTTTAAAAAATTATTTTTTAAATTTTTTTATGTTTATTTATCATTAAAAAAGTTGGTCAGCAAAAAATACTTTCCAATCAAAGAAAAATTTGGCTTAGTTTCCAGAAAAGTGTTTTTCCTTTTATTTTTTGCGGAAAACACTTTCCGGAAGTTGTGAAAAATTTAGAAATGTTATATTATTTGCTGATTATATCAAATTTGGTCCTCAAACTTTTGATTGCTATATATATTTTGTTTTAAATATTTGTTTTTCAATTTCATCTCTTAGAATTTAATTTTTATATTAACTTTTGTTCTTATTTTTATTTTGCTTTTCCCTTATCATATTTTAATTGAAATTTGTTATCTATCAAATTTGTTCCTCATTCTTTTGATTGTTACTTATTTTATTTGAAATAATTTATGAAATTTTTATTATTATTATTTTAATTTCTTCATCTTTTAATTTTTTTTATTTTTTAGATTTGATCTTATTATTTTGATTAATATTTATTTTATTTGAGATAATTTATGAAAATATATTTTTTTTCAATTTCATTCTCATTCAACTTTTTAATTTGTAAGATTTGTTCCTCATTATTTTAATAAACTTGAAAAAAATAAAACATTAATAAGTTATTTTCCAGCTCATTTTTCATGACATAACCAAACACTGGAAAGTGTTTTCCAACTTATTTTCCATTACAATACCAAACATCGAAAAATAATTTACTTTTCTGAAATTCACTTTCCCAGAATTCACTTTCCAAAAGAAAATTACTTTTCAGCAAACAAACGGGGCCTTATATGAAGATTTTAAAATTGACTTTATACTCTTATTTGTAAGTGGTAAGTTTATAATTAGAGAAAATCATGCTGGAAATAATATAATTTAATATATTTTGAGAAGTTATCTTATAAAATTTTTATTCCACATTGAAAAGATAACATCTTCTCATTTTAAAAAATTAAAGTATTTAAACCTAATAAATTTTTAATTTCAAATTAAAAAAACAAGATCTTTTTTTCCGGTGTTTATATAGTGAATTATAATATGGGCTTGTAATCAAATGGAAAAGATGATAGACTTGCGCGTAAAAAATTAGGTTAACCAAGAGGAAAACTTACATTGCCCTTCTTGTACGCAAGACAACGTCTATATTTTTTAAACTTTTTATCTTCAATAATAATTTATTTTTTAGCTCTTAAACTAAAATCATAAATTTTTTAAACTCCTACAAATTATTTTTCTAATAGCTATATTTTTCCGATAGATATTTATTTTCTTTAACAATTATTTTCCTAACAACAATATTTTAAAAGTTGACCGCACTCTTTAATTCTCTATTTAATTTTTTTATGGATGTTATAGACTCTAGACCTATATATAAACAACTGCACTTTCTAAAAAGTATAATCATAATTTTGATTTTGATTGTTGGACTTTCTTATTCTGCTTTGCCTTATTATTTATACTCATCTTAACTATAAATAATCATATATAAACAACTGCAAGTATAATCATACTTATTTTTTTTTGTTTTATCTTTTATTTCTTTTTCCTTTAAAATTCATGTTGGTCTTTCAAAATTTCAGAATTATTTTATTAATTAATAATTTTTCAACTTCGATCCTCTTTTTCTTATTTCTAATTTTTGTTATTAATTTTTCTGTCAAAATTCATTTATTTTAATTCCATTATTGGATCTGTAATTTTGATTTGTAGTGTTTTTAAATATGATTCTTGCTTTTTTTTATTTTGTTTTTGGATTCTTTTGTGAATTTGATTTTTTCTTCAATTTCACTCTTTAGTTCAAGATCATAAGTTGTCCCCTCATTTATTTTTATGTCACATTTGATCCTCATTCTTTTAATTATTATTTTTTTATCCTTTTGTATAATTGATTTTTTTTATTTCACCATTCAATATTTGATTTGATAGAAATTAAACTTCGTGATTTTTTCAAATGGGATGCTTTCAGTTTAGTGACTTGAATCACGAGTTTGAAAAGTTAACATGAGTTGATATTATTTTTTTTCACTTAATTTTTTTTCAATGTCATTCATCAACATTGTTTATTTTGAAAAATGAGTTCCATGATTTTCTTTGGTTTCCTTTCAATCAAGTTATCTCAGTCTTATAACCTGAACAACAGGATTGGCCGGTTAACCCAACCATTTTTTTGGGTTGTTTTTTGACATCTTTCTTTTCATCCTTCAAAACTGAATTCTTTTTTAAAATTAAGCTTTGTTATTTTTCACGTTTTGCTTTTTATTAAGTTATCTTGTTCGCATGATTCAGCTCGCGAGGTTTAGTGGTTTTACTCGGGTTTGTAAGTGTTCTATTTTTTAGGCTTTTTTTTGTTAACTTCTTTTTTCAGCCTTATTCATTTGGATTGTTGAGGATTTGCCATCTTTATTTTTTAAAAAAAAAAAATTTATGAGGTTGGTTCGGGCTCACAACGTGGATTGCGAGTTTAACATGCTAGTTTTGATTGATTATTTTTATCTTTTTATTTTATTTTATTCTTTAACATTATGTTATTTTAAAATTCAACTATGTGAATTTTTTTTCTTTTGACAAACATTTTTTTTCTTATGGTAATCTTTATCATATTTTCTTTTAAAATTTGATATATCTCTTTATTATCATTGCTTTTTTATCGTATAATAAAATTAACATAATTTGTTTTTCTTTAAAACAACCTTGCAGGAACCAAGATTATATTTTTTATGTTGCAAAGAAATCAGCTTCACCACGGGCCACCTGTCCAGTTTGTCCTACATTGAAAGGATGTTATTCATTTATTTATTTTAAGCTCAGCACACACAAGGCTTTTAATATTCTCTTTACTCCACTTTTGCTAACTTAAACACTGAAAGTATCCCAAAATACTTTCGTTGTTTTGCTAGACTTGATTGAACCACCCTCCCCGTAGAATCCAGTCCATTTGAGCCTCGTAGGAAGCCTAATCTTTCGTGGAGGTTTTACAACCCCATCCCTTGTTAGTCAGCAAAAGTTAAAGGATTAGATCATAGACTGTCAGGGAAGAAGAATGAAGTTATAATTCAAAACTCATAAACTAAGAATAATTTACTCTTTGTTATACCGAAATCTAGCAGTTCAGATCGGGCATTTCTGCACTCTATTCCCACAGATCTCTCCCTTTAACCGTCTTCTATCTGTTTGTTTACATGATTTAAATCAAGTGCTCAAATTGTTTCACTCTATTCCAGCAAAAAAGCAGAACAAAAAATTAGAAAAATGATGCAACACATTATCCTCACAATTATTAAAAACATGCTCTTAATCTGCTCTATATACATAATACATCACAAAGCACACAGCATATCATGTCATCAATTTCTTTGATTCAGAATACGTAAGTTCACTTCGAAAACTTTGATACCCGGGAGAGACCGCAGCTAGTATTATAATACCACTCAGTAAAGCCAAGCTCAGTCCTAAACTATTAACAACCATGGATTCTGGACTGTGTTTCGACACGTCTTTCTTTGTTTGCAAGAATGTAATCTTTTCCAGCAGTCCTGTTTCTGCTGTTGCCACGGCTAACCCATATGTGTAGAGACCAAGAAAGATGTGCCATGGTAACACTGTTATCCTCACTGCCCGCATTTCGCCTCGATGCCAAAAGCTCATGAAACCCATCAGCCACTGCACATTGAAACGAGCAGAAAATGTTTATTTCACGATATATAGCCAACTTCTTTTTTACATGGATACAAGCCTTGCAGCCCATGGTCAATGGTCAGATAGTCAACGAGTTGTCCTTAGCAGTAGTGCTGTTAGCAAGTTCGAACGCAGGATATCCTTGTATTTGTGAGGGACTCACTCCCGCTAGATGAGAGGAACATCGATCAACAGATGGCCAAATAACTAATGGTTTTTCCAATACCTGCAAAGGGGTCCTCAATGGTTCCATTGACAACATTTTTGAAGAAATGGAGACAACAACGGCAAACAATCCCTAATCAATTGTTCTTAAGAATCATTGGTCTATTTTTTTTATGCATTATTAATATTTTCTGAGAAAAAACTGGTCAAAACTTGAAACTATTTCCCCAAATTTCAATCCACTTTCAGGTCATGACCTATGATTTTAACGAAAATTAGGAAAAAGTTCAAAGATCACAAGAAAAACACACACCACTAATTTGTTTCTGTTTGCTGTCTTGCTGGGACCATTAAATAAACAAACCTAGAAAGTAAATTAATTGGGCTGCCTTGGAGTCCATAATTATAGTTATTTTTTGATTGAAAATATATTAAAATAATATTTTTTAAAAAATATTATTTTTGACACCACATATTAAAATGATTTTAAAATAAAAAAATAAAATTGAAACAAAAAAAAATTAAAATACATTTTTTAAACGCAAAAACAAAAATCACTCCCTCCTAGCCCTGAAAAAAAGATGATAATTCCACACGTGCTTCTCCCTGAAAGAGCATCCAAATCCAAAAAGGAATTAAACAATGCTTTGTCATTGGTTAGTAAAAGATTAACAATGGTGGTTATATCTGGACTGATAAATAATTGAATCATCAATAATATAGTTGTGTTGCCTTCTCCATTTTAATTAAGAGAATGTACACGTAAGGGTCCACAGTGGCAATGGCATTATCTAGGATGTTACTTGAAAATGATGGCCATGCCCCACCGCATCAAGATCACTAATAATTCATTTCCAAATGAACAAGAAAGCAAAAAACCCAGTAAATATAAATAAACGGCAAACTATAGTAAATACGAGTAAAATAAAACCAGGAGTGAAGAAAACCTGAGCTCCAAACAAGGAAATGCAGATTAAACCCATCCAAGAATGCAAACTGAAGAAATTTGCCACAATCCCATCGTTACCATGAAACTTTGTCCAAATCCCAAAAATCCCACAAGCCAGAGCCAGTCCTTGAAGACACAAATGCACTGATTTCTTGAAACCCCTTGAACCAGGCAACCATTTATGTACCAAAATTGCTGAGATCGCCAAAACAAAGAAAAAGAAAACGGAAACAACAAGAGCAAGAATCAACCTCCATTTTGTAAACCACTACCATGTTATAATAGAGCAAGCTAATTAAGCTACTATCCATGAGTACATTTCTTGGGTTAATTAATGTCAAAATTACCTTCTCCACTGATGAGAATGAAACCATTCACCATTAGCAAGGGATGGAGAACCTGTTTAAAAAAAAAGGAAAAGAAAGAGAACCATAAAATTTAAGTTCAAGAAATGCAGGTTTTTCTTCTTTTTGTTTTTTCTGGTTTTAGTAAAATGTGAGACAGGGGAAAGAGAGGAAAGTACATACAGCGTAAATGAGGTCTTCTTGAGAGGTAGATTGAGGCAGAAAGCTAGACTTGAAAACAAGAGCCCAAGAAATGACTAAAGCTGCTGCTAAAAGACCTGAGATTCTTGCAAAGAGGAGAAGTGGGGCTAGTGAAGGAGAGACTGGGGTTGCCATTTTGGGAGTCTCTGCCGACGCTTGATGTACCAGATCTATAGGGTTACTGACATGCCTTTTTTAGTTCTTTCTTAGGAAAGGCCAAAGGGATGTCTTGCTTGGATTCTCCTCCTGTTTTTTTACAAAATTTGGACATGATACTGGAGAGAGAAAAAAAAACGTTTGAAAGTAATTTGGATTCTCCTCTGTTATGTTGCAATTACTTTTAAAAGTAATTTTTATTTATAAATATATTAAAATAATAATTTTTATTTTTAATATCAACAAATCAAAATAATTTAAAAACAAAACATATAGAGATTAGATAAACTTGTCTTATTTATTTATTTTGTGGGGGAAGGAGGGTTGTTTTATTATTTTTTGTGGTTTGTTTTTTATTGAGTTGCCTCCTATATTTTTTTTCAGTTTAACCCCTATCATTTTTAATATATATAATCTATCAGATTATAAATATTTTTTATTTCAATCCCTAAGATGTTTTAATATTTTAAATTTGGTTTTTATATTGCTAATTTTTTTATTTTGTCTATGATCATTTTTTTTTCAAATTTCTTCCACCGTGTGTTTTTTCCTGGCATTTTGGTCCTCATTAGATCCCAAACCTAGTTTTTTTTAATATCATAAACATACTCTCGAACACGATTTATAGGTAAATGACCGCTCTCAAAAGTCAAATCACGGGAGAGATCCAGTTAACTCAAGATTTTGAACTGATCAGACACTTACATTCGAGTTTGAAATGCAAATGATAAAATTGAAGTCATGAATATTTTTTTTTTCTAATTGATTCTTCGTAACTTGACTATTATAGGAGATATTAGGGCCCCGTTTGTTTGCTGGAAAGTAGTTTCATTTTGGAAAGTGAATTCCGGGGAAAGTATTTTCCGATGTTTGGTAGTGTAATGGAAAATAAGTTGGAAAACAATTTCCAGTGTTTGGTTATGCCATAGAATGAGCTGAAAAATAACTTATTAATGTTTTATTTTTCTCAAGTTTATTAAAATAATGAAGAACAAATCTTACAAATTAAAAAGTTGAATGACAATGAAATTGAAAAAAAATATAATTTCATAAGTTATCTCAAATAAAATAAATAATAATCAAAATAATAGAGATCAAATCTAAAAAATTAAAAAAAAAATGAAGAAATTAAAATAATAATAATTAACATTTCATAAATTGTTTCAAATAAAATAAGTAACAATCAAAAGAATGAGGACCAAATTTGATAGATAAAAAATTTCAATAAAAAAATGATAAGGAAAAAGCAAATAGCAATTATAAAAATAAGGACCAAAGTTAATATAAAAATTAAATTTTAAGAGATGAAATTGAAAAATAAATATTCAAAACAAATTATATATAGCAATCAAAAGTTTGAGGATCAAATTTGATATAATCAGCAAATAATGACATTTCTAAATTTTTAACAACTTCCGGAAAGTGTTTTCCGCCCAAATTTTTCAGGAAAACACTTTTCTGAAAACCAAACCAAATTTTTCTTTGACTAGAAAGTGTTTTCCGTTGACCAACTTTTCTAATGGCAAACAAACACAGGAAAGTTTGGAAAGTGATTTCCCGGAAACCACTTTCCGAAAAATAAACACAGTCAAAAGGGAAAACACTTTCCTGTAAACCAAACCAAATTTTGCTTTGACTGGAAAGTGATTTCCGTTGACTGGAAAATGTTTTTCGTTTACCAACTTTTCTAATGGTAAACAAACACAGAAAAATTTAAAAAATTATTTTTCAAAAAACAATCATGTCCTAGATGTCCTCCCCCTCTCATAGTTTTGATTTCCTCATCTTTTCCCCAGCTAACTTCTGTCATTTATTGCACGGGTTATCTTCACCCTTCGTTTCAGTGTTGCTTTGTCTCCATTGTCGGGTCCCGGGTTCCCTGCCCCATAGCTCAATAGCTTCCTCAAGAGAATGTTGCCATTGTTTATCTTGTCAGCATATTTATAAAAATGGTTATCATTATGTTTATTTGTTCAATGTCAAATAACTAAACCTGTTGACATATCTCATGTTGGTACCGCCACACCACGGGGCAACAATGTATGATCGTGCCCATGCAGCAAGTTCTGTTTTTTTTTTTTTTTTCAATAATATAGGTGTTGATTTATGTTTTCAAAAAACTCTTTGAATAAATATTTAGAACAAAGTAATAATTAAATATAAATCTTTTAATTACAAATTGAAATTTAACAACACGAAAAAAAAAAAACCTTTAATCATCATAGTTATTAAAATGAAACAGGATTTGAACTAAAAAAAATTTGAATCATTAAGTTTTATTTTTTATTATTTATTTTTACGTTTTAAAAGTAATTTAAAAAAAATTAAATTTTTTTTTTTGCTTTAAATTAATATTTTTTTGTATTTTTATATCATTTTGATACGCTAATATTAAAAATAATTTTTAAAAAATAAAAAAATTTATTTTAATATATTTTTAAATAAAAAATATTTTAAAAAATAATGACAGTTATATTTTCAAACAGGTTTCCTGTATGAATTCGCGGCTGCTAGGCAACCCAAAAGTGTCATATCACTGAATTTTAGTAGTTTAATTTTAAAACTGTTTCAAATAAGAACTTGAATTATGAATTCATAGGTAAACTCGCCGAGAAAGGAAGATTTTAATAATTACGATAATGACAGTCTAGAGAACAACGTTTCTCAATTCTCATCTCTCAAATATCTTCCTTTACTTGTTCCATGCTTAACGGGGAATCATGCGGAGTAACGGACATGCGAGGCGAGCAGCATTAAGGGCCTGCTGACTTTAGAATTGTCTCGTTCCTCGGGTTCCTGGACTTGCCAAGCAATCAACGCCGTTTGTTTTCGTCATGTCAGTTAAGTCAACGGTCTGCATCTATTTGCGGGCACTCTTTCTACTTCGCACAAAATTAAATATTAACTACAATCTTTTTTTCAGATTCAACAATCGAAACCTACTGAAATTTATGGCTCTGCTACTCTCTTTTTTTTCGAGATTTGAATTTTAAAATATAGCATCTCTTTCCTTTTAATCTCATTACTAACTTCTCTAATTAAAAGCTAATCATCAACTCTTAAATTTGACTAAAATATTATTCGATCATTTATTTTTTTAACTAGAAATCTGACTTTGATGGAAATTTTAAAAGAAATTGGAGATAGGGATTAGGAACTATAGTCTTGAACCATGATGAACAAAGGAAAAAAAATAATTAATCTATCCCCGTGATCTTGTGACATTCTTTTTGTTTTTTAAAATTGTAGATTAGTCCCTTAACCAAGATTAATGGTTAATTTTTTTAAAAAATAATCCGAGATGTCCTTTTAAAATTTTTGGTATTGTTTGGCACAAGCTTGATTAAATAACTTGACAAGAAATAAAGAACATTCAAGGAAAAAACAGTCAAATTATCATGAAAAAATAAAGGAATAAGGGCTAAGTTACAAGTAAATATAAATACATGGATTCAATATTTACTTTTAAAACTAAAGGGATCAATTTTTTTTCTTTCTAAAACAACATGGATTAAATAATAGTTTAATCTTATCTAGAACGGGGAAGAAGGTTTCGAAGCAAGAAATTCCCGCTCTGGCTTTTGCCCTGAGTGCTTTAGGTGGACCTTCAACTTGGTGGATAGTTAAGATAGACAGACACGAGTCCATAACTACTGTCAAGGGGTGAAAATGTTCTATGATAGATAGACACAAAAATCAACTCACATTTAAATATCATCACGTGAGTTTGATTTTTTGATGCAAGTATTTTTTAAAAGTTTATTTTTTTCTTGAAATTATATATATATATATATATATATATATATGAAGAAATTTAGAATTGAAGAGGGTATTATTATTTGATAATTTAATATATGTGTCATATTCAACTTATATAGAGATTATAAGACATATAAAAAAATTAAAATAAAATAAATTACAGAAAATATACTTGATCATCTTGATTGAAATAATATCTTGATTGCCTGTTTAATTTCTTGACCTCTTTCTTTTATTAATTAGGAAATAATCAATAATATTTAACTTGATTATTTCCTTAACATACCATCTTAATCTTATGATAATTTGTTTTTTACCGAGCTCGACAAACACCACTTTTACTTGCTTCCTTATCTTCATCAATTGTATTTTTTAAAATATGGCTACTCTTAGCCATTATTTTTCTTTTATAGTTGCTGCATTATTTCTCTAGCTAAACATTTTTTTAAAAAAATTAGCTTTTCAAGTAGCTATTTTATTTTGGCTCATTATTGATTGTATTGATGTATTCTTCTTGTTTATTTTCTATCTTTTTTTAGTTAAAACTCTCTCTCTTTCTCTTTCTCTTTCTACGAGTAATCTATTTTATAATACCTTATCTCTTGTGCAAGAACTTATCAACTTGCACTCGGTCTCTTTTATTTTTGTTTTTATATCTTTTTTCTTGTTGGACTTTGTTATCATGTACCTCTATTTTTATGTTATTTTTAATTATTTGGATGTCATTTGATTATCTACTTGATCTTAAGATTTTTTATTATTATAAGTTGATTTATCATTGAAAAAGGACAATAAATAAAATATTCGGTAGACAATGAAGAATACTACAAACAAAGTGTTTTAAAATAATTGGAAGGACAACATAAAATTATCCGTCGAACAGAAAGATTAAGCACAAAACAGAAGCACATAGATAGACAAATGGCCACTAAAACCAAGGAAAGCTCCATCCAGGACAAGACATTTTCAGGAGTCGGAAACCTCGTAAAGCTCCTCCCAACAGGAACAGTTTTTATGTTCCAATTCCTTAACCCTGTCTTGACCAACAACGGCCAGTGTCACACCGTTAACAAGTACCTGAGTGGCATTCTCATGGGCCTCTGTGGCTTCTCTTGCTGTTTCTCTTGTTTCACCGACAGTTACAGGGGCAGTGATGGCTGGACTCACTATGGAATTGCAACCATGAAAGGGCTTAGGCCATCTTCAGATTCGTCTGCTGGGTCGTCCGTGGACTTGTCAAGTTACAAGCTTCGAGTTGGTGACTTTGCTCATGCTTTCTTTTCCTTGATCGTGTTTGCTGTGTTGTCCCTGTTGGATAGGAACACAGTCAAGTGCTTTAATCCTTCTTTCGAGTCCACTGAGAAGGTGTTGCTCATGGTGTTGCCTCCTGCCATTGGTGCAGTTTCGGGTACGGTTTTCATGTTGTTCCCTAACAAGCGCCATGGAATTGGATACCCTTCAAGTGATTCTTCACAGGATTCTTATTGATGATGAATACATCTATACTATAAACAAATAGGTTGCAAAAGTCTTGAAGAAATTGGTTCCTGATTTGCAGCTCTATACCCTGAGAATGCTTCTTCGTCTTTGAATTTGTATGATTGTTTAAGAATAGAAGAGGGAGGAATGGATATATCATTTCCCTTCAATATATGTATAGTAAGTTTGTATTTTGTCACAGTAAGAGGTTATGCGAATTGTCTTAATTCCATTTGTAAATTTGAAGCTGAAGTCTAGTTCAGCTCATCTTCTTCACCTAAGTAGTCTGGTGTCCTGGCAATATATTCTTACGTACATTTCTTATACGTGCCTTCCAATTATTATTTTTTAGTCTTCTTTATTATCTACCGAATATTTTATTTATTGTCCTTTTCAATGATAAATCAACTTATAATAAGAAATCTTAAGATGATAAAATGACATCCAAACAATTAAAAATAACATAAAAATAAAGGTGCAAGATAACGAAGTCCAACAAGAAAAAAAATATAAAAACAAAAATAAAAAAGACCAAGTGCAAGTTGATAAGTTCTTATACAAGAGATAAGATGTTACAAAAAAGATCATTCATAGAAAGAGAAAGAGTTTTACCTGAAAAAAAAGATGGAAAATGACCAAGAAATCTTAACAAGAAGAAAACATCAATACAATAAATAATGAGCCAAAATAAAATGGCCACTTAAAAAGCTAAATTTTTAAAAAAGATGTTTAGCTAGAGAAATAATGTAACAACTATAAGAGAAAAAATGGCTAAAGAGTAGCCATATTTAGAAAAATACAATTGATAAAGATAAGGAAATAAGTAAAAGTGGTGTATGTCAAGCTGTTAAAAATAAAATTATCATGAGATTAAGAGATTATGTTAAGGAAATAATCAAGTTAAATATTATTAATTATTTCCTAATCAATAAAAAGAAAAAGGTCAAAAAATTAAACAATTATAGGCAATCAAGATATTATTTCAATCAAGATGATCAAGTATATTTTATATAATTTATTTTATTTTAATTTTTTTATATGTCTTATAATTTCTATATAAGTTGAATATGACACATATATTAAATTATCAAATAATAATACCCTCTTCAATTCTAAATTTCTTCATATATATATATAATTTCAAGAAAAAATAAACTTTTAAAAAATCCTTACATCAAAAAATCAAACTCACGTGATGATATTTAAATGTGACTTGATTTTTATGTCTATCCATCATAGAACATTTTCAGCCCTCGATGGTAATCATGGACTCGTGTCTACCTTAACTATCCACCAAGTTGAAGGTCTATCTAAAGTACTAAGGGCAAAAGCTGGGAATTTTTTGCTTCGAAACCTTCTTCGCCGTTCTAGATAAGATTAAACTATTATTTAATTCATGTTGGTTTAGAAAAAAAATTTTAATTGATCCCTTTAGTTTTAAAAGTAAATATTGAATCCATGTATTTATATTTTCTTGTAACGCAGCCCTCATTCCTTTATTTTTTTCACGATAATTTGACTGTTTTTTCCTTAAATGTTCTTTATTTCTTGTCAAGTTATTTAATCAAGCTAGCTTGTGCCGAACAATACCAAAAACACACACATAAAAGGACATCTCGGATTATTTTAAACAGTTTTAAAATTAAACTACTAAAATTCAGTGACATGACACTTTTGGGTTGCCTAGCAGCCGTGAATTGAGACCCGTAAATCTTGAAAGTGAAAGTGCGGATGTAATTATTTTTTAAAGTAATTTTTATTTAAAAATGTATTAAAATAATATTTTTTTATTTTTAAAAAATTATTTTTAATATTAGCGCATTAAAATGATCTAAAAATACCAAAAAAATATTAATTTCAAACAAAGAAAAAAATAAATAAAATTTAATTTTTAAAAAAAACGCTTTTGTAACGTAAAAACAAATAGGATCTAAAACTTAGTGATTCAAATCTTTTTTTAGGTCAAATCCAGTCCGATTATAATAACTATGATGATTGAAGGTTTTTTTTCATGTGTTGTTAAATTTCAATTTGTAATTAAAAGATTTATATTTAATTATTACTTTGTTCTAAATATTTATTCAAAGATTTTTTTTTGAAAACATAAATCAACACCTATATTATTTGGTATTAGCCGTGTTCAAGGCGTGTTGAGAGAAAGGATAGAGGAGAGAATCTAATAATTCTGTTATATTTTTCTACACACATTCTGTTCCAATCATTAGGGAATTTAAAGACAATAATTCTATTGCCAGCGTGGCATCACACACATGGCCATTCCAGCTTAGCTAATGTTATTTAAAACGAAGTTGCACAAAACGCAGTCGTAATGTTACTTGTATTTAAAATTCAAATCCTGCTTCAGCTTCCCCCCTTGTTAGTTTTCGCCTTCTTCTTTTCTGTTTGTGACATTGCCCCTTCCATGACTTCAACCTTATCCTCAAGGTGAAATTGAGGAAATCTCCAGCCAAACTCTTCTGCATTCTCCCAGGTCGCTTCTGTCAATGGTAAGTTCTTCCATAGAACCAAAAACTGGGTTGTTGCAGTATTGTCTCGTTTAACCATTCTCCTCTCAATATTTTTTTATGGTTGCAGCAGGGGCTTCTCCGAAAGAGTGGGAAGATCAGAATGCACAACATGATTTCCTACATGTTTCTTCAACTGGGACACATGAAATATAGGATGTACCACAACAGCAGCAGGTAATTGTAGTTTGTAGGCAACTGTTCCAATTTTCTTGATGATCGTGTAGGGACTTCGCTGATAACTTATAAGAATTTTGCTTGTGAACCGATTGTTGTCGATATGGTTGTAGTTTCAAATAAACTAAGTCGCCCTCAGAGAACATTCTCTCGCTCCTTTTCTTGTTTGCTTGCTGTGCCATTCTGTTTTGAGATTGCATTAGATTGCTCCTGATGAGCTTGAACATATCTTCCCTTTGAGTTAAATAATGGTCCACAACCTCTACTGGTGAGTCCTTAGGAGTATAGGGAATGTGAATTGGAGGCACAACTCCATATAGTATCTCGTAGGGTGTCTTCCTTGTAAAAGTGTGATAGTTCGTATTGTACCACCATTCGTAGGAGCTCAGCCATCTTCCCCATTGTGCAGGTATGGTTCCTGTCATGCACCTTAGGTATCCCTCTATACATTTGTTGACCACCTCCGTCTGTCCATCAGACTGAGGATGATAGGCAGTGGAATACTGCAAGTTGACCCCCTGTTGCTTGAATAATTCTTTCCAAAACTGGCTGAGAAAGATGTTGTCTCTGTCACTCACAATTGTTGTTGGCATTCCATACAACTTATAAACATTTTCCATAAAAACCTTGGCTACTGTAATGGCAGAGTAGGGATGAGCTAGGGCCATAAGATGGGCATACTTGTTAAACCTATCGACCACCACAAAGATTACTTCTTTTCCTTCTGATTTAGGTAGCCCATCAATAAAGTTCATGTTGATATCTATAAAAGGAGCATAGGGCACTGGTAATGGTTGTAGCAGACCTGAGAGCTTAACATTTTCAGCATTGTTTTGTTGATAAATTGAGCATTCCCTAACATATTGCCTCACTAACTTCTTGATTTTTTTCCAATAGAACACTTGCCCCAATCTTTTTGAAGTCACTGTAGCTCCTGAATGCCCCCTACTGCAGAGTCATGATAGAGGCTGATGAGCTGGTTCTGCAGGTTCGGAGCTTGACCCACTATCACCTTCCTTTTTTGAATAAGAGTGTCATTGACCCATGAGTAGTTGGGATGTGAGTTAACATCCTTGCTTAATTCTGTTATTAACTGTCGCAGGTTCTGATCAGTTTCCCAAGTCTTTCTACTTTCCTCCATGATATTGGTGGAAATTGAAGAAAGGGTTAAGGCACATAACTCATTGTGAGAAACCCTGGAGAGGGCGTCTGCAGCCAGGTTATCTTGGCCCCTTCTGTATTCAATTTCATAATCAAAACCCAAAAGTTTAGTTAGCCATACCTGTTGTGCAACATGGGTAGTCTTCTTGTGTAATAGGAATTTGAGGCTGGAGTGGTCTGTTCTGATGAGAAACCGTCTGCCCCATAAATAGTGCTTTCATTTTGTGACAGCATATACAATAGCCAACAACTCCCTCTCATATGTCGATAAGGCTAACTGTCGGGATCCTAATGCTTTGCTCACAAATGCAATGGGGTGCCCCTCTTGCATCAGAACTACCCCTATACCCACTCCTGAAGCGCCTGTCTCTACTACAAATGTTTTGTCAAAGTTAGGCAAGGCTAGCATAGGGGGTTGAGACATCGCGTGTTTGAGTTGCTTGAAGGCCATGGTAGTTGTGTCTGTCCATATGAAGGAGTCCTTCTGCAATAATTGAGTAAGAGGTCTGCAAATAGCACCATATCCTTTCACAAACATTCTCTAATACCCTGTTAACCCCAAGAAACTCCTAAGCTGCTTGATGGTTGTAGGTACAGGCCACTGCAATATAGCTTCAACTTTGTGCGGGTCTGTTGCCACTCCCTCCTTGGTAATCACATGTCCCAGGTATTTCATTTACCTTGTACCGAACACACACTTACTTTCCTTTGCCACTAATTGATGAATATATTGCCAGGTAACATCACCCCCTCCAACATATTCAACGCAGACGCATAGTAATAATCTTATACCGAATATTGCTTGTGTAAATCTAGAGAGGATGCTGATGTTATTTCCAGCATTTGAATTCTATAACAATCAGTGATCACTGATTACCAGGCTTAATTTCTTTCTTCATACCACTTGTTTCCAAAACCAATCGGTTCGGTTTGAAATCTCCAATCAGTGATCAAGATTTTCGTCATAGTTTTGGTGACGGGCTTTCATAAAAGATATATTTATCTCCCGGGTTTTTTTAAATAATTCGCGTAGGACTACAGCCATTGGTTTTTCCCTCTGTTCAGATAGCTTTCACTTGAAAACGACATGAAAGAATCTCCGATGGTTTTCCCTTGTATAACGTGGCGATTAATACAACTCCAGCATGATGCTTATATATAACAGCCCCATTGTCAAGGGAAAATTAAAGGAAGCAACTTAACAAGGAACAGGAGAAGAGGGGGGGAAATGGAAATCTCTTACAAGAACTTCAAGGTCGGAACATGTGCAGGCCAGAAGGTGGTGGATGGTGAAACCATGCCACTAGTGCCGCAACCCCCAGAACAGAACAAGAGTGACACAGAGTCACTAGTCTCAGCTCTAAAGCAGGAAAAAAAATGATGTTTTTTTGTGTGTTTTTTTTAAATAAAAAAAAACCAAAAAAACCTGCTAACCAACGAGCGGGCCGCAGCCAGGCCTTGGGATGCGTCAGAGGAGATTAGTTAATGGCAACCGTTTTCATTAGAAAAGAAAACGGAATGTCTGTGACTAAATAAAGCACAGCTCTATCAAGCTCAAATGCTACTACCCTTATTATAAGCGGTTGACCTTGCTGCTGTTTGATAGGATATGTTTCACATCTGGTTTAGCTCAACCATATGTGTGCAAACCACTCCATGCCTTCTCCACACTTTTCAAGGCATGGAAGACGACACCTCGAAATACCTGGGGGTGCTTGCTCGCTTCGTCACTGCAACAGAAACTGAATTTTCAAGTACAAAGGGAGGATTTTGCTATCTTGGACGAAAGTAAGGAGGCTGTCTTGTCCTGTCTTAGCAGCAAATGACTCGCTGAAGCAAATTATATATGCAGCTTGCAAAACCAAACCTCCAACAGAACTATACGAGGAGTCCCACAAAAGTATAATGTTGTCCGCCCTGAATCATGCCTGAACTATCATGTAAACTCCAGCTCCAATGCTCGTTCTTCTAAATCTTCGGATCTCACCAGCTTATAAAAAATGCCACTCACATTAACGAAATTAAAAGGTATCTTACTGCTGCTCACTCTTCAAACATGTAAATTTCTGGCCCTCCTTTTGATCACCTCTGTCAATCACAAAAGCTCTTCCACTCGTTATTTGCTTCTCCCCGTCAAACTTCCACTTCTCACCTCTTTTGTTCATTATTCTGCTCATCGCTAATGCTCACCAAACTGATCTATACGCTAAACCCGATTGATAAACATGTAGACTTTGATGAAGGAAAAAAGAGAGGCTCATCAATTAACTCCATTGGAGGACCACTAATAACGCAAATGCAAAACAGACAAGCGGAACAAATCCCCAAAAGATGCACATGATATCTTTAAATTAATACACTGCTGCTTCATTAGCTTCACTAAAAGGACTGTTAGGCAAAGGGAACTCCAATGATGACGCATCCTATCCTTTTATTATCTAGACAATCAAAAAGAAAAACAACAAACATGCACAGCCCTCAATTAGTTTGTTGCTTCATGAGCATGAGGCTCCATGTTTACCTCACTATAACACTTCAGAATACCCAAATACTACCTAAGAAACATGATTAGGCGCGCCCCGGCCCCGGCCCCTCCCAACATAGCCATATCCATACCCCCTTCCGTAATAAGATCCACGAGAACGACCACCACGTGGAGGACCACGACCACCTCGTCCGCCCCGGTACCTTGTAAAGTCCCCAAAGGTCTGCATAATCGAACAAGCAAAAAACTTTGAATAAGACTCCACAAATTTTTGCAAGGGTCAGGAACGAAAATCAATTTACCTCTGTGTCTAATTTCATTTGCTCTGAGAATCTAGTCCTTCCATTTTGTGAGTCATTACCAAGCGCGTTACATGAGATGGTATCAAAAAAGTCATCCTTGTTATAAACAGGCTGCAGAAACAGAGTATAATCAAATGCACGGAGCCTGTAATAACTTAAAACAAAAGTTATATTCAGCAAAACAGAACACACAAGATTGCAGTATTGCCTTAACCTCAATCTTAGCTAGTTCATTTTCATCTTCATCTTGAGAATCATCTTCACCACTGGCATTTCCATCTTCTCTATCCTTCGAATGAGATTTGTTGTTCTTGCCAAGATGACCCCAAACTTCATCCTTCTTGAACTTCTCATTCATTGCTATAAAATCAAAATCCTCAGTGAATTTTGTCACCGGTCGTGAGCTCTGCACAAGAAATATTCAAATTGAAAGTAGTCAAACTCTTGCTATATTTGATGACATCAACTACAAATTTGCTATGACGATAAAAGCATTGTCCTCCCAAAAGCAAGTCAATCTGCTCCACAATCATATAAAAGAGATTATACCATGACCACAAAAATCTGGACAGCTATCTATTAAGAAATGAAATAGAAATAAACATCAAGAATTACCCCAGATCCTCTTCCTCTTTCACGTCCACGGTAACCATGGCGAGCATGAAAAGTAGCTCCATTTGGCTTAAAAAGAAAACAGAGAACAGAGAACAGACGTTCAGAACCCCAATCATGTAGTTAAGCTATTGCCTCCAAAGGAAAGCGCATACTCCCAAAAAACAGTCAACCCAACACGTAATGATCAAGCACACAGTTAGGTCTCCATAGAAAAAGATTAATAGAATTCTAACATAACAGGTAAAACATCTAGCCTGCTGAAAAACATTTGTAAACTGTGAAGATAATAAATGAATTCAATGAGATGAGGCGCTTTGGAGGGTTCTTTACTGCTGATGTATGAATAAGAAAATTATCCTTCAGTGCTCATTAACTCGACTGACTCAAAACTATGGGGTCAATAAAAAAAAACTTGTTCCAGTAAGTTGTTTGGTTATAGCACTTTGAACTGTTGCAGCAAATCCTTCCTTATGGTAAGTTGATCTCATTTGAGTATCCATAAATAAATGCATTGAGATCACTGTCCAGAATAACAAGAATAACTAGAAACTTCAGAGTGGAACCACACACAGATATCCACTAGGAAGCATATAAAGATTATCAGCATGCAGGCACGTGTAGGACAAAAGGTATATTAATATCTATAGTTAAAGATGTGTGTGTGTGTGTGCGTGCATGTATGGGAGGCACACCTTATGGCTAGCCCGTGAAGGAACAGGCAATGGGAGTATGGGTGGCTGCGCTTGTGTGGCAACTGGCACTGATGGTTCTGGTGATGGTGCTGCTGCTGCTGCTGCTGGTGATACTTTAACAACCTCAACATCTTTATGGGCTGTTTGCACAGGCTGAGGAGAAGGAACTATCGTTGGTCCTGATTGCAATAACTGGTCAGGGGTTACCAAAGAAGGAGTTGGAGTTGGTGTTTCCGTGCGAAGAGAATTGGATGCTAAAACAGCAGAGGATGCAGATTGTGTCACGCTTTGATAAGGCATTGTTGGGCCAGAAATTGAACTAGGTTTGTTGGAGATTGGCGGTACAATGGTGTTTAAATCTGAGCTGGAAGTTGACACAGGAGATAGCACTGGAAAAGTAACACCTAAATTGGTTGTAGGAAGTGCAGAAATAGTAACCTTATTAGGTATCAGACTTGGTAATGTTTCAGAAGGCAGAGAAGCAGCGGGTATTAAGGGTACAGTTGAAGGCAAAGTTGATGGCACTGAGGAATGGGAAGTGAAATTAAGGGAACTAGTGATGCCAGGAAATAGAGGAAGCGGGACATCTGGCAAGGAAGCTGGCAAGGTTGACACCAGCAGGTTTGATGGGGGCAAGGTTGAAGCCGGCAGGTTCAAAGGGGGCAAGGTTGAAGCCGGCAGGTTCAAAGGGGGCAAGGTTGAACTGGCTAAATTTAAGGCACCAGTGGGCAAAGAAGTATTGAAATTGGGGTATTGCATGGGTTGCTGCATGGAAGGAGGCATTGCAAGTCCAGGTGGCGGTCGAAGCAAAGATTGGTGTAAATGTGGAATCCCATTAGGGGGGCCATAGTAGCTTTGCCAGTACATTGGCATTGCAAGGCCATTACCATTTGCATTTGGGGGGGGAGGTGAAACTCCCCATGCTCCTAAGCTCCCTCCAGGTTGATATAAAGGCAGCCCACCTTGGAAATTTGACCCAGGGAGCCCCCCTGGTCCATTGTTGGATCCAAGGTCAGTCAACGACCCACTGACAGCAGAAGGCAAGCTGGTGGAGGTGGCAACTGGGCGAGGATAATGAGACTGCATGAGAGATATAAGGCTTTTCAAGAGTGAGGGTAGAAAGGATTGATGCATCACAGAACATAAAATTGCACTTCCATTTACCTGTATGATTGCTGGGTCATTGTTTATAGGTGGAAAAGACTGGACTGGTGGAGAAGACTTAACCTGCAAGTCCTGTGATGGAAGTAAAAAACACAATATCCAGGATTAAAAATGGCAAAACATTGTTCATCAAGAGCTAAAATGCAGTATGTAGGGATACAGAAGCTATCGAATCAAAGAAACATGTGCACCTTTAAGTGATCCACAAATCTATAAAGGATAAGCTAATGTAAAACCATGTTTTTTATATTTCCCTGAATTGCAGAGACGGCCAGTTGTGAATAGCAACGGGAGAGATAACTGAAAATCTTTGAGTAACATGCTCTTTTCGTGAAAGGGAAACCCACATATCAACCCCAGAATTACAAGGACTGAGCATGATACACTTGAAATACAGAAAGCTTTCGCAATTCATCTGATAGTAACTATTTGAGTCAGTAAGGATCTTGACTCAGCAGTAATTATGGATGAAGAATCAGTCTCAGTGGAACAGAATTGGGCAACCAACTCATAAGAAAATTGAGTACCTACTGACCTTAGCATCCTCCTTCAATCCATTATCAATTCCTAATACATGAGATGCCAACTTGAAATCCCACTCCAACCCATCAATTATTACATGTCCCCCATGATCAAGCCATATTACTTGAGGTAGAAATAGCAAGCACAAAGCACCATGAACTGCTAGTGCCATCAGTGACCGGGTCAAGGTGCAACGATGCTTACAATAATAGTCATTCAACACGAGCCTGAGTTTTTCATTATATGCAGGTATCACCAAAAACCCAGGAAGCAGAACTGCTTGGTTTGAACAGTCACCAGATGGATAATCAAAGCATAAAGATTTGGTGCACTTTGCTGCCTTGATTTTAATTTACCAAGAGTATAGGCAGATATATTAAATGACAGCCACAAACAAGAAAATGTTAAGTTTCTTTCTCAAACTTGATTGGAATTTTTCAATGGCCACTCTCACAGTATGTATTTACAAAATTAGATACCTTGATGTCACTTCCACGGAACAATATGTATTCATAAACTTTATCACTAGGAAGGATTTGTGGACCATCCTTTTTCCGCCCTTCTGTTCCAAACGACCGCACTGCCAACATTAAAACAAAACAATTTACATTTACCACAACATAGCAACTTCAAAATAACCAGAGATAAACTAAACAAGATGCAACATCAAATTGATCACTCAAAAACATATCTCCACGGTAAACTTAAGAAAACAACATACTAATATACACTGTTACCATGTAACTCTGGTGTACACGAGAACTCTGTAGCCTAACATTCACATCATTTTGAGTAACAAACATCAAAAATTTGTGCTTTAATGCAAGATTCACAAAAAACTACATGACACAAAAACCCATCAAATTGCAAGCTTCGGTTTCTTTTTTTCTAGACTAACAAAGACTCATCAAAGATAATAACTGCTAGATGAATTTAATTGATCGAAGTACCGCTACTAACATACTATAAAGTCAATAAAGAAACTGTAAGAACTCAGTTTTTTGCATCCAATGCAAAAAAAAAAAAGTCAAACAGTGAAACTAAGTCAAACCAGTTACCAAATCAGCAGAATATTCAAAACCCACGTCAAAGAATCACTGAAATAAAAAGAAGAGAAAGACCCCAAAAAATCTCGGCGGACAACAAAAAAACGGTACCGTTTTTCAATCCAATACTGGACTCTTCAGTGTTGATATTATAAAGAATACCCTCGTATCTGATCTCACTCTTTGATGTCAAGCTAATCAAGCTTCCGATATACGAATCCGCTGTCGAATTCGATCTTGAAGTTGACGCCGTATTCATACTGTTCTCACCTGCTGCCATGATCTAATCGACCCAATCTCTCTATTTCTTACAGTTCCAACCTACGCAAACATACACCCGCACAAGTATCTATCTATCTCTTTGAGAGAAAGCCCCAATTTTTTAAGTCGAGATAGAGGGGAGAGGAGAGAGGGGCTAGGGTTTTGAGGTTTTGATTGTGATAATAATCTGATTCGTTCAAGGAGAAGATCTATAGTAATAATACTAGTAGTAATAACTTAGATCATTTAGATTTTTTTTGTATTGTAGAAAAAATATTTCTGGGTGTTGTTTTTTATAATTGAAAAAAAAAAACAATATAAAAACTGATATTATATAACTTAATCACCTTGGTATATCCAAAGTTAATATGCTAATTAGTAAAAAACATGAATATGATCAAAATAAATATATAAAATTAATTTATTAAAATAAGAACATAGGAAATCAACTCGAAGTAACCTGAATTAATTTGTTTATATATATATATATATATATATATATCAAATAATGAGATCATAATAATTTCATGTAAAATAAATCAAAACAAAATATAAAATTCAATGTTAAATGATGAAACTAAAAAAAAATTCAAAAAATAATTTGAGTCAACTCGAATTAACATATTAGACTCACGGATCTAGATCATAAAACCAAGATGATCTAATAAAAACCAAATTAAAACATTATGGAATTCAAATTCAATCAACTCGGTTTTAAATTATTAAATTGAAAAAAATGATTAAAAAAAACACAAAAAACGAATTAAATCTACCACGGTTAATCCCATAAATTTGTGATCTAAGTAATAAGATAGGAGTAACCTCATAAAAAACAAACCGAAACAAATTACGAAATCTAATTCTTAATCAATCTAATGTTGAATGATGAAACCGGGGGGAATCAATTAGGGAAATGAAAAAAAACTTGAGTCAGCCGAATTAACTTTGTCGCGGGGGGCGCGACGGCGGAGGCTCGTGTCGTGCCTCCTGATGAGGGGTGTTGTGTGTTAGGAAGATTTTTTTGGGATTTAATCATAAAATTATGATTAAGGTTCAGGAGTCGTCACCTAGTATTATGGTCACTAGGAACCTATGGTCTGCGAGAGTCTGAGTAAGGGACTGATTGTGCAAGGGGAAGACGCATCACCCCCAGTGCACCCTCCCTATGGTAAGCTGCATTGTTATTTGATTATTTTTTTTCTAAGTTGGGTTTTTATTCGTTGGTCTTTTCTAAGGCTCAAGGTAGATCTCTTTTCATGAGAAAGTCTCTACCTTATTGGGTTAAATCCTAACCGTTCTAAAGTCTGAATTTTAGCATCGCATTTATATACCTTGTATCTTTAATATCTGAGGGTGTACTTTATCGTGTAATTTTACACCCTGAAAATATTAAAGTCTACATCTGAATCCTAAAAAAGGATTGGAAAAAGATTTTTGACACGTTGGTCAAATCCTAATGGATAATCATAAACTGGTTACGATATCCATTTTTTAAAACATGAAAAAAATGCAATTTTTTTTTGTTTTTTTTTATAAAAAATATGCTTGGAAAAATTTTAGGATTTGGCCGTATGCAATAAAATATTTTTTTCTTTTTGAAAATGTTTGAATTATTATTATTTTTTTAAAAAAAATATTTCGGAGAAAACCAGGTATTTTAATACCGGATTTGTATTTTACAGTGTAAATATACAACCCGATATTATACAAAAGTGGTAGAAAAATATGTGAGAAAAATCACAAATTTTTTTCAAAAGATTTTTGAAATTTTTTAGATTTTTTTTGTTTTTGTTTTTGTTTTTAAAAGGGGGCCGGGCCGGATCAGCCCAGCCCAAAGGCATGTTAAATTATTCTGTCGTTGCATGCAGAAATGGATTCTGCATGCAGAGGCCTCGACGAAGAAGAAGGAGGCAATGCAGGGAGGAGAACCACCTGAGGTGGTGAGGGTCTTTGGTTGTGCTGGGGATGTCTGGCCGGTGGCTCAGGAGGCTTCGGCTGAGGTGACGGTGGCTGGAGTCAGCTGTGGGAGGAAGAAGAAAAGGTTGCAGAGGAGAGAGAAAAGCTGGATGGAGAAGAGAGAGAAGGTCACGGTGGCTGCTCTGCCACTGATGAGGAGCTAGGTTGATGGAAATTATGGTGGTAAAGCCGGTTGTGGAGGTGGAGGTCGGTGCTGATGTTGCTGCCGCCGGTGCTGGAGAAGGAAGAAAACGAAAATGGTGGTGCTGATGAGCTGCTGCCGCTGTGGAGAAAAAGGGAGAAGCATCAGTGGAGAGGGAGAAGCATGGTGGAGAGGATGGTTGTCCAGTCGACGATGAGAGTGGTGGTGGTGGCTGAAGGCACGGCTGAGAAGGAGAAAGGAGAGAGAGAGAGGCGGCAGAAAAAGAAGAAAAACAGGGGAGGTGGCTGGTTTTTCTTCGATTTTGGACCCAATTTTCTCCTCCCTCAGGCCATCAAATCCACCTCTATTTATAGGCGGTGGAAGAGGGCAATCTTGTCTACAATGGAGAAAAATTTCAGCCCTTGATTCAGATGGGAAAGATCTCAACCGTTGGCTCAAAGTAGGCATGGTGCACTGTCAAATTGTCAAATCTGCAGCCGTAGGCTGCCTGAGTTGGCCTCTTTGGGGTGGTGCCACGTCCGTTTATTTGCCAGTGAGCTGATGAAGACCATACCCCGACGTAGGGGGATGTCTGGTGATCAATTTCGTGCAAGTTTTGGCAAATTTGGTGGACGTTAGGTGCATTAAATGCACCTGCAAAGGAGGTGACTGAACCAGTTTTTCTGAAAAAATAAAAAAAGATAATGAATAGTGACCAGACGACGCGTTGCCTGGTCCCCCCACTTTTTTAGGTTTAAATTAGGGATTTCTCTGAAGTTCAAAGCAGTCCTCCAACGTTCACTTTTATGCAATTGTACCCCTAATTGACCTAAACTTTTGATTTAATGCAATTACACCCTTGCTGAATTTCAATTGGAACCCTGGATTTACGCGCCTTTTGCACATTAGTCCCTGGTCTCGGATTTTTGCAATTTAACCCCTAATTGACAATTAAACTTTCAATTTCTTCAATTTAGTCCCCGATTTTTGTCAATTAGGCCCTTATAGTCCGGTGCCTTTTACAAATTGGTCCCTGGTCTCGGATTTCTTCAATTTAACCCCTAATTGACCCCGAAACTTCAATTTTCTTGCAATTTGGCCCCTAATTTCAATCAATTAACTTGGTAAAAAATAAATTTGGTCTTTTAAAATTCCAATCTTCTCAATTAAGTCCAAATTAGGCCCTCAAACTTAATTTTTCACCAATTAAGCCCCAAATAAAATTAATTTGGCCCATTTAAAGTATAATTAAGTCCTTGCACTTAATTAAATCCTTCAATTGGACCCAAATTAATTCTCAAACATAATTAAAATATAATTTGGCCCATGATTAAATCAAATTGGCCTATTAAAAATTTAATTATGTCATTGGGCTTAATTTTTATGCAAACTCGTCCAATAATCATTTAATTTGATCTTGAATTTGTATTTTTTTCTCAATTTTTGGGCATGATAGGGTCCAATTAGGTCTTGAATTTCCTCCAAAAAATTACAGATTGATTCCCTGGTCTGCTTTCTCCACCTTGCCAGCCTTTATTTTATTTTTTGATTTTTATTTTGAAAAAAAGTGAATTTTGAGGAATAACCCAGAATTGGGTTATGACAAACTTGTGAGCTCGCAATTTGGGTCATAAATATGGGATGATCTTGAAAAAAATAGATTGAAAAAAATTATAAAGTTCAATCCTCAATTAACCTAATGTTAAATAATGAAATTAAAATAAAAAAATATTTGAGTGAGTAGTATTATGTGAAAAGGGGCACAATAAAAAACCTCCCCTTTAGTTTTTTTGTTAACAAACCCATTGGTTCGTGCTCTGTCACGGCTCATAGTAAAGAAAATGAGCTAAAAAAAATCTAATCATTGATAATATATCTTATAGAAAAAATAGATTTTAACATTGAATTGAACAATATTGTAATCTAATATTAAAATGGAAAAACATTTGATTCACTTGGATTAACCTAGGCTAGCCTGCGAAAATCATGAGAATAATCTTAATTAAAAGAACTCAATGTTAAAAGATAGAATCTGTAAAAAACAACATCTGATTAAAAAAATAAACTCGAATCAACCAAGCAAACTCGCAACAAAAATCATGCATATCATCGGATTCAATAAAAAAATTTATCTCATAGGTTTTTTTATTCAATTACGACAATAAAGAATATGATATTTTTTTGTATGAAACAACATATTTTTTAAAGCACAAAAAAAAATAACATGATAGGCATGTAGGGCCAAGATAGCAAAGGTAGATAATTGACAACAAGGGGTGAAATTGCATTCTTTTAGATTTGAGTTAAATAAAAAAAATAGGTCATGGATAACAAATATTGAAATTGTATTTTTCTTAAATTGAGGGACAAATAAAGCATTTAAAAAAAAAGCAAACAATAACCTAGATATTGTGAATAAACCTGTTGAATGTGCTATCTAGATAATGGATTCATTTGGATTCAAATATTTATTTTATCTGTTTTTTAACCAAATATATAATTACAAAACAAGGAGCCCAGTCGCGAAGACTTGTTCATTAAAAAAAAATAGTTCAGCCCGAGCACCTGGGCTTGTCTTATTATTTTTTTTTTCTTAACGTGGAAGATGACTTGTCTTCTGCCCCATTTCTTTTTTTATAAAGATAGTAGATGACATGTTTTTCAACCTATTTTTTAACTCAAGACACTCATAAAACACTTTAAACACCTTGATAAACTTATCAATGATCACAAAACCTCAACAAATAGATCAATAAACCAAAATTAATCTAAGCTAAAATTATTCATGCAGATAGATTTACCTCCTCATGCAAGGAGAATGAAAAAAACATATGGGTCAAACTCCCATCATGACATGGAACTCATCGACACAAAAATGAATATTTTTTATGGCTGAAATTGTCCTCAATGATGAATTTGTTTTTCTACGCTAGAATGTGGAAATCCTTTCTCTATCCTCTCACAAAAAAGAGGATACCTCGTAGAATGGAAAGCAGAAAAAACCACATAGCTAAAGGCCCATAACATAATCACAAATGATGAAATTGAAAAAAAAATTTAAAATAAAATATTAAAGAAAAAACCCAAGTCAACTCGAGTTCACTATACCAACTCGCCACCTGAGACATGAAATTGGGATTAAAAAGTTATTTTTTAAAAAATTAACATAGAAAAAAAAGATCAAAGTTAAATAAATAAAAAAACATTTAAAAAAACTCGAGTCATCCCGGGTTAACTTGATTAACTTGCGACCTGGGATAACCACTTGGAAAGGAAAATAATAAAAAAATCAGAAAGCTCGAGATCTAATAGCCTAACATTGAAGGATGAAATTAAAAAAAAACATTGAAAAAAAATATGAAATAACCCGATTTAACTTGACTAGCCCGCTACCCAGGATAACCCTATAAGATAAGAAAGAATGAAAAACATAGAAATTAAAAGAACATGAACCAAAATTGGATAAAAATAAATGAAATAAATATCAAGGGACAATTTTTTAAAAAACAACAAATCAAGATAATTGATAAAATAATAATTAAAAGAACGAGGACCAAGTTTGGAAAAAATAAATAAAATGTCGAGAGACAAAATTGAAAACAATAACAAACCAAGAAAAGGATAGAAAAAAAAAAGAATAATAAAAAGAATAAGTGTTATATATATATATAAAAAAAAAACCATATTGAAATGGATGAAATTAAAAAATAAAAGTAATCCAAAAGAAATAAAGATAATCAAAAGAAGGAGAGTCACGATTAGAAGAAAAAAATTAATGGAATGACAACTTTTAATCTTGACTGACCCATAACAAATTTCAATGAAATGAGAGAGAAAATAGAGGTGGAGAAAAAATCTCATTGCCACTGGAATATCGTGAATCTCACTACACGAGCCGCCCCATCAGCTACGCTGCCACTGGATGCTTCAAAAGACTTAGAGGTTGGACCTTTTTTGTTGTCGTAAGAGGTAGCACACGCCAGCCATTTTTTTTTATTTGTTAAAATTCTAATTTGCTCCTAACTCAAATAGATCATGGTTTATATATATATATATATATAAACACAAATAAAATACTAAAATACCCCTTGACTCTATATTTGATTCCAATGTCTTGAAAGATAATGAAGTAAATTTACTATTTAAAAAAATGACACAGAAGCCCCTTCTAACCTTTGTTCGGTTTACTTTAAGGGTATTCATATTATTTAACTAGGCAAAAAAATTGATAGACCATTATTCCCTCTTATTAGTTTTATAATAACAAATAAATCTCATAAATAAAAATCAATTTTGCTTTATATAAAAGCCGTTTAATTTTTGAAATGAAAAGTAAATACGTCATTGCATTGTAGCAATTCATAGTATAATAAATATAACCATACAGTAAAAGACTAATAGGATTTAGTGTTTTCTTTACTTTTTATTATGGATCTTTATAGCATTAACAACATTCTATATAATATGCAATTCTATAAATGCAATAAGACTCTTCTTGATAATGGTTAAATTAAAACAAAAATAAACAGCATTCATACCCACAACTCCCTTAAAAATCATAAATAAAAATTAAATAAGCATGTTTAATAATCCACGTACACCTTTTACAAACAAATCTCTTGTAAATCATGAAATCATAAAACCATGTTTAAATGCGTGTAAATGGCCACACCAAAAACCAAGACATTTATGACAATGTCTAATTCCTCCTGGTAAAGATAGCTAAACATGTTAGATTCGTAGTTGTAGTCGTTTCATTACTTTGCTTATTAAAATTATATATTTAGATAAAAGAAATTAGTGTTTTACTGCATTTTACATAATAAAATTAATATTTTATATTTTTACCAGAACGAGCTTACTTGTTTTGCTACGAGGATAGTTCTGTCATTTCATGATGATTTAAATATAATTACCAATTTCATGAGGGTTGCTATAGTAATCTCATTATTAAATGTTACAACAAAAATACTTAACCAACCTTAAAAGTTATTTCCATTTAATTTCCTTAAAAGTTAAAAATACTTGATCTCATTATGTTTTGATGTTATTATTAAGTTGGGTTCGTGGTGATTTGATCTTCTTCTTTTTATATATAAAAAATATAAAAAAAATTATTAATGTGTGGCATGAGCTGTCATTCGGTGGAATAAAGCCAGCTTTCGCCGTGACATTTGAAGCACCACAAAGCCCTATTCCACGTGTGGCTTCTCGCGTGGTGGTTTGGCACAAGCCACCTTTTTTTTTCCTTTCCTGTTCTCTTTCCCATCTATATTGAATTTCATGTTGGCCATTAAAAAAATCAACATTATCCTCTTATTTTTTACATTTCATACTTGGCCCTCGATGTTTTAATTTCTAAGTTTGATTCTTATTATTTTTATAAAATTTTAATTTATTTTCAATTTTATCATTGGATCCATAGTCTTAATTTTTAATTTCTTCAAGCTCGGTCCTCATTCTTTTGATTTTTATTTTTGGTCTAAAGTCTAAAGTCTCATCTGAGTTTGATTTTTGTTTTCAATTCTACTATTCAATTCAAAGTTTGATGATATTTAAGATTAGGTTCTCAATCTTTTGATTCCTATCCTTTTAATCAAATCTTAACTTGTTTACAATTTCATCCTTAGATTCATAATATTGGTTTTTTATTATTATTTCAAATTTGATTATTGTTCTCTTGATTTTTTATTTTTTTGTTTTGGATTCTTTTGTTTATTTCATTTTTCTTTTTAATTTTACCCCTTAATTCAGAGTTTAATAATATTCAAGGTTAAGCCCTCATTGTTTTCATTTTAGATTTTGATCCTTAACTCTTTTATCAATTTTTTATTTGTTTTCAATTTTATTATTAGATTCATGATTCTGATTTTTTTTTTCACATTTAGTCTTCATTCTCTTGGTTTTTATTTTTTGTTTTGGGTTCTTTTGCTCTTTGGATATTTCTTTTCAAATCTTCTATTTAATTCAAAACTTTAGGTTGTCTTCTCATTTTTTCAGAGACGATCTGATACAAGTATCAGGTCATGTGTTAGGTGGGTTGACTTGATTTAACCCAAGTCAAATTAAATTTTTTATTTTATAAAAAGTAGGAAAGACATGATTTTGAAAAAAAAACAAAATAAAGGATAATATCAATGATTTGTGACCCGTTCTTGACCGAGTTTGCCACGGGTTGACCAAGTTATGGGCCAACCCATGTGTTTTTTTTTCTTATCATTTTACACAAAAGTCAATTATCCTCAAATTTCTTTTAAAACTATACTCAATGTCTTATATTTGATTATCTCGTTTGTATGATCCAGTTCGTGAGTTTTGACGACCTCACTTAAATTTACCGATGTTTTGTTTCTGTAGATTTCTTTTTGTTATTTTTTTTATCCTTATATGTCTGGATTTTATTTAGATTGACAATGATGTTTTTTTTTATGTTTTTTTATAATGTCAAGTCATGGATTTTTTCCCTTGTTTAAAATATATTGACAACGCTTCAACATAGTTTTTTTACATTGTAGAAAATTTAGCCTGCCCCGTAACCAAGCACGAGCCACCTATCTAGTAAACCCTGAACCATTTTTTCCATCTTGTCTTGGCCACATGAAAATAAAGTCTAGTTATGGGGTATTGTGGTCCTTTCACAAGCACACATTCGTCATTTAAACATTTAGTGGGGGGCACAAATGTACTTTTTAAAAAATGTAATTATCAAAATAACCTCACATGCAAAAAAAAAAATGAACTTTTGTTAAGGGTTTGTGGTCATTTATTTTTAAATGAACAGTAAAAAGACTTGAGTGTCATCAGAATCAAATAATTATAGAACTCCACTGCAAGGACATTTTTATCATTGTATATAATCTTATTTGTTATTTTCAGATAGGCTCAAATGCATCTTGGTCTTTCAGTAATATACATTATTCTTTTTAAAAAAGAAAAAGTTGGTGGGGCGTGACAAGCTCGCGCCAACGAGTGGATGTTGTCTGCGCCCTTTGGATAGCGTGCGCTGCGATGTCTGACTGTAAAATGTTGCCTTTCACAACAATTATAGAAGCGTGACAATGTCCTTTTCCCAACAATATAGCATGCGATGACAAGAGACAAATGACTTATCTTCAATGATCCTTTCTTTTTTCTTGTTCTTTTCTTCCTCATCCACTAAAAAGTGCAAGTTGATCCTCTTTCTTATTCTTTTTATTTCTAATTTTTGTCGATGACCCTTTTATAAAAGTTTTGTTTGTTTTTAATTTAGTTCTTAAATTACAATTTCTCATCTATTTTTTTTTTCAATTTGGTCCTTATTCGTTTTTATCTCTAGTGTTTGTCTCTGGCCCTCTTATAAAGTTTTGTTGATTTTCAATTTCATCATTTAATCTAAGTTCTGTTGGCTTGGTCATTATTCTCTTGATTTATTTTCACTTGTTAAAGTTATTTTTCTTTTCAATTTAACCCTTCAATCAAAAAAAATTTCTTGCTCTTTAATTTATTTTTTATTTCGATTTTCTCCCTTGCTCTTTTAATTACCATGTTTTATTTTATATCATTTTTTTTGTAATTGATTTTTTTCAGATTTCATCATTCAACACTTTATTTGTCGGGGATTAGGCTTTTTAGCTTTTTTTTTTTCCATGTATGATACTTCCATTCTAATGACTCAGGTCACGGGTTTGAAAGTTAACATTGGTTGATATATATATATATATTAAAAAAATTGACTTTGTGGTTTTTTTTTTCTATCTCGCTATTCCAATCTCATTACCTAGGCTACGAGTTCTGTATGTTAACCCAAATTAGCTCGTCCTTTATTATCCAGGTTACATGTCTATTACATTATCTCGGGTTGACTATTTTTGTATTTTTTTTCTAGTTTCGCACTTTCAAATATTTTTCCCAGGTCACCGTGAATTTTTTTTTAAATTATATGTTATATCATTACTTGTTTTTTTAAATTACCCTATACGTATTTAATTTCTAAAGATATGATTCATGTATGAATGTTTTTTATGTTTCAAGTAGATGAACTTTATTTTTAAAAATAAAAAATATTTATTTTTAGAATAATATTTCTAATATGTGCAGTATTGCATAATGATTATTTCCCATTTTATTTTATTCAATTAATTTCATGTGTGCTTATTTCTATTATCATTTGATTGAATACAAATATTTATTTTAATAAGCAAATTTATTAAACATAACTGATTAAATGACGCATATTGTGAGATCAAATATCTTCATTTACATATGTCTCTTGATTTTTTTAGTTTTATTTTTAATTATCATCAAAGGTTTTATTTGTTTATTTATATATATAGTTCTTGATTTATTTAACTAGACACATGTATAAATTTTTTAATTTATATTTAGATTTGTTTTATAAAAAAATATTAAAAACCCTTGTATATTTATATTTTTTTTTGGAAATTTTTTTTTCCAAGACGCGGCGAAACAAATAGCTAGTAAATAAAAAATTGGACACTGACACCAAAAGGGACTGTGAATTAGCGCAGTAGCAAATAGTGATTAAAACAGCATAATTTGGGGGCATGATGTTGATGATAGGATCATAGAAACAAAGAGGACCCCCGCACACCACGCTCCGCTCCAAACGGTTAGGATGAGTGTAATTTGCATATGTTATAACAGTTAATTTTAAAAGTGTTTTTTTTTATTTTAAAATATATTAAAATAATATTTTTTTATTTTTTAAAATTTATTTTTAATATTAATACATTAAATATATATAAAAAATATTGTTTTTTCAAAAATAATTTTGTACCGCAAAACAGATGTTAACGCAACTGCCCTTTCCTGAAAAACGCAGCACGCCAGAAACTACGAGGGCAAAACTGTCAATACAAAAAGCCCGACAGAAGAAGAGCAGAAAATAACATTATCAACGAAAGCGAGTGTACTTCGCCCTTAACATTCTCTTCTCGTCTCTGAAAATTAAACCCAGAAAAAAAAAAAACCAAATTTCAAGAAGAAGGTTTTCCGTTCCACCAACTCCGTTAACGATCTCATTTCCAGTTCGAATCCGTTAACTCTTCTTCAGACGGAGAAAAACCATAATTTGGCCCGTCTTTCTTGGGTCTAATTTCTTTTTTTTGGGGTTTAGCAATCAAGCTTTTCGATGTTTACGCCACAGAGGAGGCCGTCGCCGGCAATCACGCTAACTCCTCGGAGTGAGATGCACAGAAGTGGCGGGGCCAATGCGGGGGCCACTAGCACTGGAATTGGGGCAAAGGGCAAGGCGTTGGCGTTAATTGACGGGGCGCTCCCGCCTCCACCGCCAGTGGGATCGCTGAGTGTGAATGCAGGGGAGCTGGATACGGAAGATGTGGAGGCTTGGAGGAGGTTTAGAGAGGTGGGTTTGTTGGATGAGGCTGCTATGGAGAGAAGGGACCGTGAGGCGCTTCTAGAGAAGGCATCGAGGCTTGAAAAGGAGGTTAGTTAGGGTTTTCTGTTTGTGGGTTTTGTTTTTTTGGGAATTTGGGGATTTTTTTTTAATTTTTTTTTTTGGTTTTGTTTGGAAGAATTTTTCTATAGGATTAAATTGATTAAAGGTAGGGTTTTTAGGGTTTGACAAACTGCTTTTAATATGTTTTTATTGTAATTTTATCTCGGGACTAATTATTTGTGTTTTGTTTTGAATTCAAATTCACCACTGAATTTGAATAAATTTGCATTATAATGTTTTTGTGATGTTCTCTGAAGTATTACTCGCTTCATTAAATCCGAGAGTGTTCCATTATTTCTCTAAAGGCTGGAATGAAATAGGCACATGAAAAAGGCAGAGTTCACCACTTTTACTAGGGTAAATGTCCATAAATCAAGTGTTAAAAATAGTCATTTAAATCTGATGCTTGTAATGCACACTTTTTATGCTTATTTTATTAATCCTTATAATTCTTAGGATACTGAACTAGCAATTAATTAAGTTTGCTAGACCTAAGAATGAGATTCTATTAGGTGTTATCAGAGAGGGGGCTTTTTATTTATCATAAACTCTGTATATATAAGCCGAACCAGTGCATTAGTTTAACAGTGGTCCAATGTGGTATAGTGCCTTTGATGTCAATCAGTTTTAGTCTATAGGTCCGACTCTTCAACTTTTTTTTACTTCTATTTTTTGTTGTCTGCATCTCATCTAGTATTTCAAAAGGCCTCCATTTTAATTTTGCCATTTGATAGGTTTTACCACCATTTGTAATTTGAAGTTGGTTTTTCTCGCTTTTTATATGTTGTATAGAAAGACAAGGAATTTGAAGATGGGTGAATATTGATCTGGACTGCAAAGAATATGAATGAGATTTAAAGATCACTATTGGGCTAATTGAGTCACTGGTTTTGCACCAGTGCACACCCTTGGTGAATGGTGAAGATTTTCCTGCTCATTCTTCCACCTTTTGAAATACTTCACTGAACTTTCACATTTTCTGTTTTCATTATTCTGAGAAAGATGCCAATGTATTCTCAATCCCTCTTTTGGATTACTACAATACCTTAAAGGAAATAAAATGGAGCAACTGTAACTAAATTTGTTTGAAAAGTTTTAATTTTTAATTTCTTATGTTATGCAATTCTTTTTTCTTTCCTATCATATATTACAAAATTACTGGTGAAAAATCCAGAATCTAAATTTAAGAAAGCTGTACCATTATTTTGATTGTCTTTCCTTACTTATTTTGTGGCGCAGCTTTTTGATTATCAATATAACATGGGCCTCCTCCTTATTGAGAAAAAAGAGTGGACTTCAAAGTATGAAGAACTAAGGCAAGCATGGGCAGAAACTGAAGAAATTCTCAAACGTGAACAGGCAGCGCACTTAATTGCTTTATCTGAAGTTGAGAAACGACAGGAAAACTTAAGAAAAGCATTGAGTGTTGAGAAGCAGTGTGTGGGTGAAGTATGTTGTTTCTTGCCATTGGTCTCGTTTGAATCTTCATATTAATATACTGTTTGCTTCTTTTTATGCTCTGTTTGACTTGCAGAGAGAAGATGAAAATTGAATGAAAAATGCTAATAAATTTATAACCTGTTTGGGTCATGCAAAAGTTATGGAGCAAGATATGTGGAAGGGAGGGAAATTTTGTACACCATTGCTATGTCTTAATGGTCCATGTTGGTAGTTAGAAGCAACCTGATTTTGCATATGCTGCGCACTCATGTTCATGGGCCTATTCATAGGTTTTAAACTTGGATTAATACATTTGATTCACAGGCATCTCCTTTTTCATTCATTTTTTTTGAAGTTTTTTATCGAAAAGATACCACTTGTTTGCATAAAAATTACATATCATTTTTTGAAGCAACCTCATGGTTTTTGCTTGTCATATTGTTTTTTTCTTACTGATGTAGCCTACTATTCATTCTTTTGGTGCTTGGATGTCCTTTGGTTTCATATATGTGATCCAATAGACCTTTGTTATGCACAGCGATAGTGTGCTGTAGTTGTCAGAAAATATAGTTAAAGCCGGTAACTTTGCAATCTGTCTCTTCAATTACTATTGAATCTGGTGGTTATGCACCACTGATATCCAAGAGAACCTTAAATCAAATGGCTGAAAGTCACACAAGCATTGCTTCTCTATCATTTATCTTTTTTCCCGTGTTGAGTTAAATATAATGTTAAAAGAGGCATGGGCAATCTTTAAACTTGTTTGGTTATGATGGATTTTTTTTGGACTATTTCTTGGTATCTGGTATGGTTCCTCACTGTGAACTTTCTAGTTACTTCAGTTTTTATCGGATCTCTTTATGGAAATTTTTTTGTTGACACTCATTGATTACACCTCTATTTATTACAGCTTGAAAAGGCTTTGCACGACTTGCAAGAGGAGCATGTTCTAATCAAGAAAGTTTCTGACTCAAAGTTGGCTGATGCAAAAGCTTTGGCTGCTGGAAATGAGGAGAAATCTCTGGAGGTAGAAGAAAAGATGCGCGTTGCTGAATCCAAGCTTGCTGAAGTTAACATGAAAAGCTCAGAGCTGGATATGAAATTAAATCAGTTAGAAGCTCGTGAAAACTTGCTTCAGAGGGAGCGCCTCTCCTTTAATACAGAGTATTCTATACTGCACTTCACTTTACTTCTCTCTTTTGTATATATTAAGGATGATATGTGACTTTTAGTGCTTATCTCATTGATTTTCTTTAGACGAGAAGCACACAAGGCAACTTTCTATAAACAGAGAGAAGACTTGCAAGAATGGGAGAAGAAACTACGTCAAGGGGAAGAGAGCTTATGTGAGCTCCGGAGGACCCTTAACCAGAGAGAGGAAAAGGCAAGTGAAGATGAGAGGGTTCTTAAGAAGAAGGAGAGGGATCTTGAAGAGGCAGAAAAGAAGATTGATATATCATTTGCTAAGTTGAAGGAGAGGGAAGTTGATGTAAATAATCGGCTGTTGGGCTTGGTTACAAAAGAGAAGGTGATTCTTAACAGCTTTTTATCTAAGTTGATTGCCAATGAATTTCTGCATAATTTGTATATTCTATTATTTGTTCCAGGAAGCTGATTCTCTGAGAAGCACCCTAGAGATTAAAGAGAAGGAATTGCTTGCTTTGGAAGACAAGCTCAGTGCTAGAGAAAGAGTGAGTTGCAAAACCTGATTTATAACTGTTGAGTAAGATAGGATATACAGAGAATCCAATGCCTTTTAAGCAGGTATTATGAGAACCACGAAAAGGCATCTTGTTTTTCTGAGTATGAGCAATGAACTATATCTTCTAAATTAGATCAGTGTCAAGCTCCTACCCGTTCTTTTTCCTTAAAGTGAAAATAGTAAGCACCAACTTTCGATCAATGGAGTCTTGAGATTCCTTTTGCATGCAAGATGTTCTTTTGCGAACTTGAAGATGTGAACCTTTTATTTGATAGGGAAATTGTATGACTGTTTTAGAAGTTAGACTTTGTGTATCGCATTCAGTTGTTTATGTACTTTGTACATCTAGAGTTTCTTTATCTTTGAATTTCAAGTATGCACACTACACTCTTTTATAGATTATGGTGCTTCTCTTAAATCAATGAAATTTAATTATGCTATGTGGGGAAAAGATTCGAAGAGAGGTCTCCGTCATTTGTTTCTTGTGAAGACTCCTCAACATTGGATTTTTACTCATGTTTTCATTCATGTGAACTGTTACAATTAAATACTGGAAACTTAAATCCTTAAGGTCTGGGCCTAATCTTGAACAATAAAAATTGTCTGGTAAGAAATCTGTGTTTGAATTGTGTGTTAAATCCCAAAATAGTTACCACTTGACACTTTTTACAATACAAGTTGCAACCTTTTTCCTGCAGTGAGAAATGAGTAGAGTTTTTAGTTACAGTTATAATTTCAAGTACTAGATTCTTTCTTGAGTACTCTTTCAATACATATGTTTAAATATCTTTGATGGAAAGGTACTCAAGCCCCATGTATCACTGCATGATTATTTTATTAATTAATGTTATTTTAAATAGCTAGCAGACATCTTTTGGCGGGGTTTTATCCTTTAAGCAACAATGTTGATATGATTTTAGTTAAATGAAATGTTAGCTGATAATTTATGTTTCTGGGATTTTCTACAGGTGGAAGTCCAAGAGCTCCTTGATGAGCATAGGACCATTCTTGATGCTAAAATTCAGGAGGCTGACTTGGAATTGACAGAGAAAAGGAAGAATCTTGAAGAAGAATTGAGAAGCAAGGCTGATGGAGTGAGGCTGCTGGAAACAGAAATCTTTCACAGAGAAGAAAAGTTGGGAAAGCGAGAGCTAGCTTTGGATAGGAAGTCTGATAGGATGAAGGATAAAGAGAAGGACCTTGATGCAAAATTGAAGGTTGTAAAGGAGAAAGATAAGTCTATGAAGGCTGAGCAGAAACAGTTGGAGCTGCAGAAGAAGCAATTGCTTTCTGATGAAGTAAGTGTGCAACTCCTTGAGGATGACTGCGAGAAGCTGAGGGCCGAGATTGCTCAGCAGGAGTTGCAGATTGGGGAAGAGAGTGAAAGCATTAAAATAACTAATAACGAGAGGTTAGAATACCTTCGCTTGCAGGCTGAACTGAAACAGGAACTAGAGAAGTGCCGGCGCCAGGCAGAGTTTCTTTTGAAAGAAGCTGAAGAGTTGGAACAGGAAAGGGAGAGGTCTGAGAAGGAGAGGGAAGTGCTGGAAGAGAAAAGAGCTCAAATTAACAAGGAGCAGAAGGACATTGTTGAAGAGAGAGAGAGATTAGAAAAGATGAAGTATGCTGGAGGGGAAAGCCTGAAAAAAGAGGAAAATGACATGCAGGAGTATGCTCAGAGAGAGTTGGAGGCTATTAGACTAGAGAAAGAATCGTTTGAAGCCAGAAAGAGGCATGAACAATTGGTTTTATCTGAAAAGGCTGAAAATGTGCACATTCAAATGGTTCAAGACTTTGAATCAGAGAGATGTAATTTTGAGACTGGCTTAATAAATAGGCAGGAAGAAATGGAGAAAGCACTGCGAGGAAGGGAAAGGGCGTTTGAGGTGCTGAAGGAGAGAGAACTTAACACCATTAACAACTTAAAAGAAGTTGCACGCAGGGAAAGGGAAGAAATAGAGTCTGAAAGACGTGCAATGGACAAGGAAAGACAAGAAGTTGTAAAAAACAAGGAGAAGCTAGAAGAACAACAATATGGAATTAAGAAGGACATTGATGAGCTTGGGATGCTTAGCAATAAGCTTCGGAAACAAAGAGAGCAGGTTATCAGAGAAAGAAACTACTTTCTTTCATTTGTTGAGAAGCACAAGAGTTGCACGAATTGTGGAGATGTTACTAGGGAGTTTGTACTTTCTGATCTCCAGCCACCGGAGATGGAAGAAAGAGAGACCCTTCCTTCACCAAAAATATCTGATGAATTTTTCAGGAATAATGAAGGTGGTGCAGATGCTTCTGATATTCTGAATATCAAGAGACCCCTCAGTGAAGATTTGGGATCCAACTCTCAGGGACGCATGTCGTGGCTCCGCAAATGCACCTCAAAGATTTTCAGCATTTCTCCTACTAGAAAGATTCAGCATGTTTCTGCTCCAGCATTTGAGGGAGGGTTCCCTTCATCACCTGTGCGTGCTGATATGGAAGAAAGAGTTGAGGGATCTGCTGTGCAAAAAGCTATCACATCCAGTTCTATTCCTGTAGATCAAGCACAAGTGTCCTTTGGTACTGCAGATGATACTGTTGACATTCAGCATCCCCAATCTGATGGAATAAAAAGAGATGCAGGTGGTGGGTATTCTGTGTCTGTTGATGATCAAAGCTATATGGATAGTAAGACACAGGACCTGCCAGAAGATTCTGAGCTGTCAGAGCTGAAGAACAGAAGGCATAAACCTGGGAGGAGACAGAAGTCTGGACCAGGCAGAACAAGGTCAATAAAGGCAGTGGTTGAGGATGCAAAGTTGTTTCTTGGGGAAAGCCTCAAAGAAACTGAATATAATTCAAGTGTTCAGCCTAATGATATTTCTCGTAACAGTGATGAAAGTCGGGGTATAAATGTTACTAAGAAATCAGACGTTGCAAGAAAGCGGCAACGTCTACCTACAGAAAGAGAGCAGGATGCCGGTGACAGCGAAGGACACTCTGAGAGTGTCACTACTGGTGGGCGCAGGAAGAGGCAACAAATAGTGGCTCCAGAAGAGCCTACTCCAGGGCAAAAACGATACAATCTTCGACGCCACAAGATGTAAGTTTTTGTGCGAGAATTTATGTACTGTGATGACAGCAATTTAATAGCTTTAAACATGGTGCGATGAGTGCATTTTGGGAGTTTTAGTGAGAGAATGTGGATGTTTGTTTTATATATAATTTCACTTGGTCAATCGTTTCATTTGGTTTTCAAATATCAAAATTTTAAAACGCCAAGCAAATAACTACTGTGCTGTCAAAGCTTCTGTGTTTGAGAAATCAGAACTGTATTTGAGATGGCTGTCTGATTTATTTTTGAGTGAAAATTGTCGAGTTATTTATCATCGTGTTTTTGGGTTTGAAGTTTTTAACTGCCTGCCCTAGTTCAATTCTGCCCATGAGGAGAAAGATTACCCCCTGGGCAAGTTCATTCTGAAATGTCGTCAGTTCATGTGTCGGATGTGTAAAAAATGATTTGCTTGTGTATTATATGAGAGTTGCAATCCATCCCATTTTATCATGAAATTCTGTTTTGGTGCAAATAATCCATACAAGGTCATTTCTGAATAAAAGGAATGGTACATTACATTCTATATTGGTAGGAATATTTGCAGCTGCATATGCTATTTCTCGATCACCAGTTCATTTCTCGTTCAGATGCGGTTTATCTTTTTGTGCTTAAAAGATCAATGAATTTTACAAAGTTGGAGTAGCCGAGTTTGCTAATGCTTTAAGGTGCATTTTTCTTTTCTTATATTGAAAGGCATTGGGAATGTTATTAAACACTTCATTGTTTTTACTGTAAAATTGGAAGTGATCCAGGTGTCAATTTGGGGTTTCTTTGAGCAGATATGGTTGCTAATCTGAAATATAAATACAACCTTTCTTATGGAAGATGGTCAATATTAGCATTTGCACATTATTTATTATTTCTTTACAGAACTATTTGCATATTATAATAAATAACATTAAGTGATATTGATTATTGCATTTTTGTGCGATTTATCTTACATAGGAATAACGTGTTATATTATAAGAAACGCAGCAGCGAGGAAGAATAATACTGCTGCTAGTTCTAAAGATTTTATTTCAACTGTGAGCAGTGCAGGCTTGACCGCAGCCACCCAAGCATCATCTGACTTGATGAAGGGCGAGAAAACAGCTGATGGTGCTGCTGCTGTGGAACCGATTCGAAACCCAGAAACTGCTTCTGGGCTGTCACTTGGAGTCACTAGTGAGAATAACAAATCCACCGACGTGGTGCAGGTTACTACACTAAAAAGTGTGGAGTTATCACAGGACAAGGTGGTCAGGGTAATATCCTACTGCTCTTGTGAAGCTGGCTAGTAGTTAGGTTAGGATTCTTATTTAAATATTCTTTCCTGCAGCTGTAGTAAATATTTTTTTTTTCAATTATTGTATTGCAGTTCCAAACAACAGATGTTGATTACCAAGCTGAGGCAGCGAAATCAGTTGGAATTACAGAGTTGAGTGAGGAAGTAAATGGGATACCAGATTTCGAGGATGAAGCTGAAAATGGCAGCACAGTGCATGAGGATGAAGATGACTATGATGAAGATGAGTTGCAGCATCCTGGTGAAGTTTCAATGGGAAAGAAGATCTGGACCTTCTTCACTACATAGTGTTTGTTGCTATCGCTCTCTCATCAATGCCTGGATAGTGATGTAGTTGGAAATCATAGGTTCTCATTAAAATCCTCATGCACTTTCTCCTTTCCCTGCGTATTTGTTGGGAATTTAAGGGTTTCGTCTAGATGGCAAGTCCTGGCAGTAATTTGGTGGTTCAATTTGCAACATCCAGATTGTGTTTTTACTAATCATGTATTTCTGAAATAAGTGCCCTGAGCTTTCTTTTGTCCAACAGCTGTCCAGCGAATTAATTTCATGCTCTGGTTCGTTATTTGTTCTGGAACAATCAGTGTCTCCGTTGATCTAGGCTCCTCACGAGATTGCTCCTCGGGACACAAAACTTGGGTGACCGGTGGCTGTTCGGTTATGAAAAGCTTCATCCAGATTGCAGAAGTTTGTTGCATGTTGTGACACAATTTGATGGAAACCTGTACGTGAAGAACCGTATTGCTGGTTTTCGTCCTTGATATTTTGAGGATGGTTAGGTCTCTTAAGACGTTTATGCTAAGAACACATACGTCTGTGATCAGGAAATTGCTTGCAAATGGTGCCCTCTTAACTGACCTTTTCGATTGGGAGAAATAAGTAGATGGTCATGATAAATTAAATAACTGAAAATTAAATTCTTGTACCGAATAAATCATAACAGATGCTCGGTATTCTAATTCAGTAATTCTCGTAATTGTTGAAATCTAGCTAAAAACGTAACCTCCTTGCAAGGACGCCCTTATTGATGGAAACTCCTCTTCCGCTCCCAGGGAAATCAAATCAATTCGGATCTTTTTTGGGTTTATCGGTCGCTCATTGTCAACGTCTTTTCCTGTTTTCTTGCACAGGTCGAGTTCGCTTAATTATAAAGTACAGACAACAGGCCTTGAGCCTTCACTGACGGATTAGAACTGCTACAATGGATTAAAGTGATGGCGATTAATATCAGTAATTTATTTGATTTAATTTAATGTGAAAGCTAAGGTACTTTGCCTTCATCTCTCACCCCCGAGCTCGCTTACTTTTTGTCTAGAAAGAGGCAACCACTAAAAAGGCAGTGTAGAAAAGGACCTTTCAACCTGTTAATAGGCCTGCCAAAACAATCAAGTAGAGAGTGGGCTATGCCTTCTTACCTCCCACCTCCCTAACCCCAACTAGATGCCGTGGTCCATGCTCCAACCACACCGCCAAGGCTCCGGTTGCAGTTACTGTTGTTTCTGGACCTTGTGTTCTGTCATCGCTTCCTCCGCCCTGTATCTCTTGTTCTCTAGGAAACACCTTAACTGAATTACCTAGATGGTTTCTGTAGCTTTATTCACCACATGGGCCCAACTAGATTTATGTCTTGTCCTTTAAGTTCCAAATCTTATAGCAGTTAGGGAGGCTCGTCTTGTCACTTTCGTTTTAATGATGTTGTCAAGCACTCTATTCTCATCATTATCTTTGTTATTAGTATTTACTGTGCGGTGTGTTTTGAGCCAAATAGAAATTGAATGGTTATTTTGGCACCCTTGATCTCACATTATAATTAGCTCACTTGTTTAGTGTTTTTCTTGGTATGAATAGAACGAGATAAGTTCTTTTTAAAAGCCTCTGCAATCATCATATACATTATTAATAGAGAGCACTTGAAGAGATAATTAAGCTCTTTGTATGAGTTTTGAGCAAAAATTGAGAGAACCATTCTTGTTTAAGCCACTGCCTGTTAGGATCTGTATGTTGTCATTAAACTTTTTGTTGTAAATTAAGAGGCTTGCTTGCGAATTTGAGTGTGTTGTGGACCTGGGGGGGGGGGGTCTTTGAGTTTTATCTTTTAACTCTTTCATTTCTTGATCGTAGAGTAGACAAAATGCATTTCTTTTTTTAATCTCTCATTAATTTTTTTCTTTTTTTGTTAATGCTCGATAATAAGAACACTTGGTGTGATCTTCAGGACCATTTATAGTTTGTTTTTTTATCCCAGCAGCATATATGTGCCATTAATTATTATTAGCGGCTGCAAACTAGTGGTTTCAGGTTGGTTCCTTGAGAGTTATATATTAAAGATGGGACTTGCAATACAATCAAGTAATTAAAAATCATAATTGCGAATCAATTAGTTGATTTGCAAAGAGGTGGGAAAAACTGTGATAAATAAGTCAAAATAAATAATCATTATTAGTCATTTCTAATGGCGTGTTACCGATTATTTTCTTTCCCAAGGTAACTGATAGCTTTTTAATTCTAAGAAGTTGGCCGGGCAGTGAAGGGTGTATGCTTTTCCCCTGCATTTCTTGGATTCAAACTTCAAATTTTAGAACAAGTACTTGGAAGAGTTTATTAGATGCTGAAATCTAGTCTCGTACAAGATGGTATGAAAATACTCATCATTCTAAAAAAAAAAAACTCTTTTTTTACAGTAATTATATTCTATCTTTTATTAACTTTTATGTCTCCAGGAAGATGAAAACGCAAGTAAACAGAGCTCCAAACAGAAGAAGAAAATGAAACCGATGAATTGCACCGATATGAATCTGGATACCACGTGAAAAGGGCAAGCTTTTGTTTATTTGAAGGGAGCTGGAGCTATGAAAGAAGAAGGATGGGCAGCTAAAAAGGCAGGCATTTACTCCAAGGAAAAAGCCCCGACTACTAACCCGTCTACAAGCCTATTATCCCACTTTTTATAACATCAACGCTCCCTTGTCCTTAACCATATGTCTCTCCGCAGAGGACTGTTACCGCAGCAGCTCGAAAAGAAAGAACAGAAAAGCAAGTCATAAAACCCAACTTTGTCTTGCATGTGCATGCTGGATCTCTTGTTTTTGCATGTACAAAAACAATCAATGGCCCCCCCCCACCTCAGCTAGCGCTGTCAAAAACCCTAAGCCTTAACTTATTCTCTTCTCTTTAGCCACCTATCTCTACCATAAATTCCCCAACTACCAACCCCCCCTTTAACCCTCTCTAGTAGGAAAATCAATGAGGATAAATAATCATAGTTCCTCGCACTGTTATTAATGGAAATTAACTCAAATATACGGATAAACCTCCATTTAAATACATGAAGTTTCAAGTCTTTTACTCTTATCCATTCTGTCTCGAATGTACTCGATACCGAGCAATATCACCCCTCCCCCTCAATTCTTTTGTTGCGAGTTACAGTTAAAATATCCTCTTTCAATTCACATGTAACCATCAAGGGTTTTCATTCAAGACATAGAAAAAATCCTTTGTCTATCTTGAAGGATAATTTTACCATCGAATCATAATAAATAAATATTCGCTCTACTTCACTATTTTGTATAAAAAAAGGAAATATAAAAAACTCATTTCGCACTAAAATAGCTCTTTATGATATATTAGGCCTTGAATGGCATTAAACAGTAGTGCGCAAATTAAACGAGATCTTTTAAATAACATTAACAAATGATTATATTTAAGATGAAACTGGACTCAATTTTATAACGAAATAAGATGTTGGAGGCTGTAATTAGGTTTTTTTTAAGGGTTTATTTGAGATTATGATAGTAATGATGATTTAAAATACTTGTTATTTAAAAATGTATTAAAATAATTTTTTTTTATTTTTTAAAAGTTATTTTTAACAATAAATACGTTTAACCATCTAGGTGGTGGCCCAATGGTAAAAGCTTGGGACCAAGAGGTTTGCTTCCTCTGTGGTCTCAGGTTCGAGCCCTGTTGTTACTCATATGAAGGCCACTGGAAGCTTACATTGTCGTTAACTTCAGGGCCCGTGAAATTAGTCGAGGTGCGCGCAAACTGGCCCGGACACCCACGTTAAACAAAAAAAAAAATCAAAAAAAAAATTCAAAATTTTTATAAACACTAAACATAACTTAAATCCAGCCAGGAAGAATATCAAAGGATGTCACCTATCTTCCCTTTCGCTTTCTGAAATACACTGTTCAAGGCCCCTTTACTTACTCCTGTTCTGATCCTTTATATTATTGTCATTACTATTATTGCCATCACAGCTTTGAAAGTTGTGCTTGGATCCTTCTCCTGTCTTGCTCCACTACTATATTACTCACCTTTCCTCTTCTATGAACAGAAGAAAAAACAAGTGCATGCTCAAAGTTTCGTTTTCTTTCTAGTGTTTTCTTAATTTGTTCTGCTTTGGTTTCCACTTCTCTTTAGATGTCTCTCTCCGAGATACCTTGGTGACTTCTATAGAGTGTAAAAGTCAATGGCTATCAAGAGGATACCATGTCGATGTCCCTCAACACCTCTACTCCCTTTGCTTTCTTCTGTTTCTCTTCTTTTTCCATCTTAAAATGCTCACCTGGGTTCAGGCCAAGTTTCTTATCTCTGCCAATGTCTTCTGTTAATGTTCTGTTTTAACTCAACCAGTCTTATATTATTGTTTCTGCTTAATTCTCTTTTTACCCATGATGAAGACTTTTAACATAAACAGTCGTGTCATTTTGGTCCTATGCATAATGAGTTTAGGTGTTTGGTGCTATGGGGAAGACGATTATAATGATGCAGTTCCAATGGAGGAAGGTGAGAAGACAGCTCTATACTCTGCCATTCAAGGCTTTGTAGGTAATTGGTGGAATGGCTCAGATCTCTATCCAGATCCTTGTGGGTGGACTCCTGTTCAGGTACATATACACCTTTTATCCCCATGAATCTTTTTTTTTTTTTTGAATGACCCCATGAATCTTTACTGTTACATTGCGCAATATATTATCCCAAGGATCACCACCTGATTTTCTGTTTCCTTTACAGTACGTGATCATCAGAAGTTTATTAAAAAACTATATAGAGATGAGATTAAAATATTGCCATTTTAGACGCATTTACTATTCTTTTCTGATATTCTGAATTAGGTTGTGCCATTATGATGCAAGCCTGCTGAAGTAAAATTGTCCACTAGTATAGGTTGAGGGGGTACCGATTAACTTTTGGTCATGTTCTCAAAGCGAAACACCACCCTACTCCTTGATTTAGCAGTATGGTTCGGTGTGATTATAGATAGATTCATGGCCATGTCCTAGCTAAGACCATAAATTGTAAAATTTCCGTTATCCAAATTTACTTTTGTGGAATTTCTATGACCTGATTTGAAGTGAAACAACAATCTCTCACTAACATTTTTCATTGACAATGTACCAAGTGATCCATCTTCCCTGGAAATCCCACCTGGAAGTTTAAATACTGTTTTCATCTGCTAAAATCCTGAATACTGCAATTTAGTGACATTAGAGAATAATTTAACATCATAGATCCTGAAGGCACTCCTTTGTAAAAGCTACATTTCCTTCTCATCTGAACTGTCTTGCACAAGAAGTTTATCGTTCATGTACAAGTAGGGATTTTTAATACGAGAGATACGCAATTATCACTCCTGTCATCATTATCATAATTTTTGGGATAGGATTCAGTATTAACCATGTGCATTTTTAGTTTAAAGTCTCAAAAAAATGTGATGCAATTTTTTTTCTTTCACAGGGAGTCTCCTGTGATCTATTTGATGGGCTTTGGTATGTCACTGCTTTAAGCATTGGACCCATTCTGGACAATTATCTTGATTGTGCTCCAATTGTGGAGTTTAGACCACAATTGTTTGAGCTCAAGCACCTAAAGTCTCTAACTTTCTTCAGTTGCTTTGTGTCTCCCCACGAACATCCAATCATTATCCCTAGCAAGAACTGGGAAAAACTTGCTGGCGACTTGGAAACATTAGAGTTTCGATCAAACCCTGGTCTCATTGGAAAAGTTCCATCAAGCTTTGGTAGCCTAATTAGGCTCCAGTCTTTAGTACTACTAGAAAATGGATTGACTGGTGAATTACCAAGAAATGTTGGTAACTTGACCAAGTTGAAGAGGCTAGTCCTTGCTGCAAACTGGTTTTATGGGAGGATTCCAGATAATTTCGGTGGGTTAAATGAGCTATTAATCTTGGATTTAAGTAGGAATTTACTATCTGGGTCTCTGCCTTTGACTCTTGGGGGTCTCAATTCACTTCTAAAACTTGATTTGAGCAACAATCAGCTTGTAGGCAGCCTGCCAACAGTGATGTGTTACATGAAGAATTTGACACTTTTAGACCTGAGAAACAACAGGTTTTCTGGTGGATTGACCAAGTCACTGCAAGAGATGTATTCTTTGGAAGAAATGGCCTTGTCTAACAACCCGATTGGAGGAGACCTTCAGGGCCTAGAGTGGCATAGCCTACAGAATTTGGTGGTCCTGGACCTCTCCAATATGGGCTTAACAGGTGAGATTCCCGAGTCCATTGCTGAATTGAAGAGGCTGAGATTTTTGGGTCTTAGAGGCAACAGGCTCACAGGAAATCTCTCCCCAAAGCTAGCAACTTTGCCATGTGTTAGTGCACTCTATCTGGATGGAAACAATCTGACAGGAGAGCTCAAGTTTTCTGGATGGTTTTATGGGAAAATGGGTAGGCGTTTTGGGGCTTGGAATAATCCAAATCTGTGTTACCCGGTTGGGTTAATGTCAACAGGCCATGCTCCATATGGGGTGAAACCATGCCAGCAAGAGGTCTCCTTAGTTGAAGCCAGCACAAATTCCAAGTTAGGTGATGGCAATTTTAATAAGAATTCCCGTTTAATGGCCTCTTTGGGATTCCCAAGCTACGTCATTGATGGGTTTTGGAGGTTTTATTTAGTACAGGTATTTATGATGGTTCAACTGTTGAATTTGTCCCTATAGGCCCAAGTTTGTGATGATGCTAAGCCTAGAAAGTAAACCCCTTTTAAATGTAACCAAAGTAAATTAGTTTTCTTTTTCTTCCCTTTATCAGCTTATCTTTTACCTAGTTGTCACCTAAAGTGGAGCTAATGGCCTTGCCTGCTATACAGAATCACAGATCTTTCTTTTGTATCCAAATGTTGATTGAGTTATTTTATTTTATGAAGATGTTGATTGAGTTTATGTGGTTAGATACTATATATACTTTAATGAACGTGTCTCCCATTCGAGACATAACCTCCATATTACATAGGAAGCTTTGACAAGTGCCCGATTTTTATGTTAATTAAATCTTTTCAAGATTCAAGACATGACCTGTAATATTGATTTTGCTTGTCCCAATCTCACTTAACCAGCAGCGTTTTGTCCTTTCAAAGCTATGGAATGTTTGCAACTTAATTCGGGATCTGGGGATTTTGGTATTTTACTCGCTGGCCTTTTTAGGGCATGGACAGCCTTTACATTAATTAGCACGCAGGACATGTAATTGGATTTGCAGCAGCCAGTGCGTGCTGTACTTTTGATAGTGTTGCTAGGCTTGCATCTTAATGTGTACAGTGCTTTATGAACCTTGAGCATAGAGCTGAGACTAGGGTCCATTGAAGGACAAGAGAACAATGTGCAAGTTCTGTCAGCAGATCCGTGTTCTCTTTCTTCTAGGTTGGTTTCTTGTGATCGGGGCATTAATAAGCTCTGAACTCTGACGCCTGCAGAAGAAATTGAATGTTCTCCACTCTCTTAAAGACTTTTCTTTGTCCAGATTAAAAAAATAATAGGTTTTTCAATCCGAGTTTTTTGAATTTGTCAGCCACCCAACCAAAGTCACCACGCGTCAGTTTCAGTTGCCAGAAACAGGTAATTAGTTATCTAAAGATAAGTGTTTTGTGTATAAACATTGATTTTATTTTCGTAATTTTTATTTACAATCTTGCAATGACGTAACAGAAAGGTAGTGTATGCTAAAGATTGATCGTGAAATTGTTGTCACCGAGTCCAGTAACTGTGTTTGAGCTAATCGTTCCATTGACAGAGCCGCGCTGCGGCCATTAGTTTTATTTCCTACCTTTCGAGGCATAATTCGATGGTTTGTGCTATGTTTCAACCAATCAAGTGGATGTGACATGCCAATGCAGGGAGAAAGCATTACTGGAGACGACAACTATGGCCATTTTCTATGCTGTAGATTTGATTTGATTTGCAAGTTATTGCTAGATATCTTAATCTTAGTTAAATCGATCCATATGGCATTAACCACCAAGACATCGCTGAGCATCGAATCCTTTTTTTTTTCTCTTCTTTTTCAAGGCAATCTCATATTGAAATTGTATCAAATTGATTCCTGCTAAATTCAAAGCTTCAAAGCTATCCCTTTTTTTTTTATTCCCCATTTGGAGTCCATCCAACTTTGACTCGAACCACCAGCTTAGTAAATCCTGATTCATTTTCCTACAACATGAGGTCATTAGAATGAGAATAATTAAAATTTTAGGGGAAAATGCAACTTGTAGCTTGGCCCATTTACACCTCAATTCATAGACCAAATCTTACATTTTAAATCAGTTCAAAGTGCTTCGTGGCTTTCTTCGGTACGCGACGAGGTCATATAGTTTAGGTTGCTAAAGTTTTTTAATTACTTCACAATATCCTTTATAATTTCGAACAATTGTCTCAGCACTCTAAAAGGCACTTCTCGTTCATGAAAATATATCAATGTTTATACATTTTCATAATGAAACTATTCGATATACATAAAAAAAAATGTTGAGCAGTTTTCATAATATAAATTTCGAACAATTGTCTCAGCACTCCAAAAAGCACTTCTAGTTTTTTTAATGCTTTTTGTCTAGTTCCAATGGTATCGATTTTAATTCCACCGACTTATCCTGCAAGCAAAAACACCACCGAGTTGAGCTTGTGTCCTTGCTAAAATTAGGGGATAGACTTTTTACATCGTACTTCACTTGGCAATTGCCGTCTAAAATAAAATAAAGAGTAAAAAAAAAACAGAGAAGTTGAAATATGAGAATGTCAATTGTCTCGTGCATGAGAGAAGTATCTCCGATGAAATTAATTGCTTAGCTATTATAAATTAATTTGTTGAAATCAAAAGTCAAAGATGAAACCGTGATGGGAGAGCAGAGCAGGTGAAGTTGCATAGAAACTTGCTTTTCATGCGACCCCTCATCCACGCAACCAACAAATTAATTCCAGGGTCCGAAATCAAGTCTGACTATTCCTCCTTTATCGTTTTCTCAGCACAAGCTGGAGAGAGACTTGGTATTGAGCTAATCTCTGTTTTTTATCCTATTATTGATATAAAAAATTATTTAATAGCTTGTCTTTTATCTGCAGTAGATCTTCAATGTAATTGGATTTTAAATCTTGATTTTAAAGAAGTTAAAATAATATATTGTTTCTATTAATAAAGACTTGTTTTATATTTATTTTATATGTAGGAAACAATCGCTTGTGCAGACATATTAGTCGGTGTAAATTAAAAATATGACACATTGCAGACTATATTCTATATATAAATCAAGCCTTAAGACATGCGGTAGGTATGGAATTATAGCCCGAAGATGTAGCCATACACAATTAGACTTCTCTAATTTATCAGCGACAATCGATACCAATTCTCCATCGTTGCTGCTCTCATTAATCGCCCTTGTCAATTAACAGGAAAAAACGCAGATGTACCAACGCCGAAATTATGCTAATCTGTCCATGCTTTCTTGGAAACTAGGCATTGAGAGTTCTTCATTCTTCCAGGAAATTTGGTCTCAAAGAGGATACCCTTGTAGAACGCGAACGGTCATTCCTGACTGAAACTTGTGGAGATAGGAAGGGCCCTAACATGCACAAACACGTCACAAGATTGATAATGATCTGCCCACTTTACCTTGCTAGACCTTCACCGACGTCTAGCCCAGGCTTGAAATGGAATAAAAGCGGCAACCATGGCATAATGGACGCCTGAGTTATCACAATTAGATCTCTGAAGTCAGCATCCTGAGAAGAAGACTGGTAAGGAGGTATATTTCTTTCCCCAGCCACGCCATATTTCAAACTCTAGCTTGTTTTTTAAAATAAAATTATTATAAGATCTTTCTATTTTTAACGAATAATCTATTTTTTTAACAATCAGATAGAAAATAGGATATATAAAAACTTGTTTGAGAATATTCATAAAACCAAAAAAAAAAAGCGAAATCAATGCCACATATGACTGCCTTCATGTGACATCTATAAGACCATCCGTGTGCTTCACGTACAAGAAAAAAGCAAGGCAGCTGCCTTGAAAGGTCACCATAAATCACTGACCAAACCATAAGAACTTGACTCTAATTGAGACCATTTCAGTATCCGACAACTCTATACCCATAATCTTATTCAACGTTAACGTTTACCTGCTCTATGTGTCGGTCTCAGTCGCTCATGTATTTATATTTCCTAGTTTTTTCTTACCTAAATTTTATTTTCTGATTCAGCATAATTTGACAGGCGAGATCAACCTAATCACGTTGACATTCGATATTAGAATTAGAATTAGGACATCTCTAATTTTGAGCTCGGTACGCACCTTCTTGAGACTTGACAATATATATCTTGCCATATGCTAACAAGTAGCACTTCTTGTTATAAAATTCATGGGCTAATTACATACTTAATTTAGTTCCCCAGATGACTTGTTGCTTGATGATCAGCTAAGGTTTTAATTTGATCAAAACAAGTTAACAGAACCCAACTTGTGTCCCATAGGACTTAAACCCTAACAGTTATTTAATTAACGGTTTTAAATTATTCTGGCTATCTAGCACTGAGATCTTAAATAAAAAAAATATATATATAGATGTCTATCATTTTCAGATTATATATTGTTTACTGGAAAATTAGAATTAATGGACCCCATTTAGCTTGTTTTCTTACAAGAGCTTCGCACGCAAAAGATTACATAATACTGTGTATCGACAATTTATTAATTTATTTAATAAAATTGAATGATGAATTAATAACTCATAATCTCATATATCTATATGTATACCGATGTTAACCGTATTTGCTGCACGGACAAATTTACTTTTTCCAACTGGCATGCATCCCTTAAAATGAGTATTAAAATAGAGAGTTTTAATTTTATGTGAGAAATAAATTAAAGAAGATAAATGTCATGATTCACCACTAGTTTTTTGTGGGGGAAGAAATTGTAGTTTATCGAATTATAAAGTCTATTGCCAGCACCAAATATTTTGGAATATTTATTTGGAACCGTTGACATTCAAAAATCAAAGTGAAAAGTCCCATGGTCGTTACTCGTTAGCGTGCATTTTACTTCTCCCGTCGAGCTACCTAAGCTCTCTTTCCTAAATTTCTCGTTCCCACTTCCCATGGCCTTTTTTATCCCATGCATATATAACACACACACATACAGGCAAAGAGAAATCTCTCTCTCTATATATAATCCAATCTTGGTAAAAAAATATCACAACTCATTTTTCCTTTCTAAGCTAAAACCCTACGCAGTTTCCTTTCAAAACACAGTCTTCAATGGCTACCTTTTCTTCCTCTTTTCAAGCTAAACTCCTTTCGTTCATTAACATCACAGGTGTTCTCTTTATCATATTCCTTCTTGTTAATTCTTGTTCTGCCACAAGACCGGGTGCTACTCTAATGAGGGACGAAGATATGTCAAAGAAATCGGAGTATATAAAGCCTCACCGGAGATTGTACGAGACAAGTTTTCGACACCAGAACCACATATTCAACTTCTTGCCAAAAGGGGCCCCTATTCCACCTTCTGGTCCGTCCAAGAAACACAACTCAATAGAAAATTGAGCAACCTGTAGCCCTTGATTTTTTATTCTTATAGATCATATATACCTCTTTTTTTCGTTTTTTTTCCAGTTTTGAGTTCTTGAAATTGTCTTGTCTAGAGGGTTGCAAAGGTTGTTGAATGGGATCGGAAGCCTAATTAGATTAATTAGGCCATAAGGAGCTGATTTTCTCTGCCCTTTTTTTTATTATTATTATGATTATTCTATACTGTATAGGATAGGTATTATAGATGAGCATTACTTATTTGTTGACATGTAGTGTTCATTTTAATAAAATCAACGAAACTGTTTACCTTATTATTATGATTATTCTTTTTAAGTTTGTTAGTTTCATACTTTATCAAATTGGTATGCTAGCTCGTGTTTTTTATGTTGATTTTATTTGCTTTAAAACCTTTTTTTTTTTTATAGATATTGTTACGTTTTCTGGATCAAAGTATCTCTCTCTCTCTCTCTCTCTCTCTCACTTATTCACAAAAGTCAGAAACTGGATCTAGCTACTTAATTTATTTTTCCCATCTGAGCTAGCTACTTTAATTTAGTAACTTGATTACTGCAGATTAAGTCCTCAAACCCTATCTAAAAGTATTTCATAATTTGCCTATGTTATTCTCTTAAGGGAAAAAAAATCCTTTAAGATTAGACCTCGTGGCATAGCCCCCACCTCTTGTTTCCCCTGTTCAACGTGGGAAACTAAGCTCCTTAAAGTATTTTCTTAACAAAGTTTAGCTACTAATTAATTTTAGCAAGGAAACTGTATTGTTGGGGTAAGAAATCACAATGTTGGGCTTATATTTAGCTATAAATCAATCTCTTGCGTTTTGATGTCATGTTTCTGGCTTTGATTGCGTTTTCTCCAAATGGAAAGCCATCATTATCGTATGAATAGAAATGTGATGCAATGCGATATCCTTGAAAATGCCGAGCTAACAATGTCAATGACAGGATCAAGTGGTGATTGTTTTTAATTATGCAATCAGATTCTTTCGCCTTAAAGTCCTCACATTAAAATGTCTCGTGCAAGGCATGGCCTTGAAATTCAATCTTCGAAACCAATAATCCTATTCTAACGAATATAAAAGTCCTCCCATGGCATAAATGTTATGTCACCTTATATACATATATTGGTATTTAAATCCCTAACTAACTCTATTTAAAATAAAGATTAGATATGTAAATTATTGCACGGAATGCTACCTCTGCGTCCCATGATGTTAAAATCTTAGACCCAAAAAAGATAGTAGTAAAATAGAAGTAGGAGACAAGAAGCCACTTCCTGTTCCGAATATCAATCCATATAGCATTGCGATATCCATGGCCATCCAAATAAAACATGTATCAAGCCATAATTTGCCATGTAAACCCAAATACGAAAAATGGAATGGGAGGGAGGGAGGCCACTATCAAATGAACTTATTTTCCTGACTTCAGTTTGTTTCCACAATTGTAGTGTCCCACTACAATATATATGACCAGAATTAATAAGATAACCGTGGAAATTTGCATGGTTGGTGATGATATATGAAAAATTTACACAAATATTTTATATAAAGTATATATTTTTATAAATGTTCTAGATATTTATAAAATATTTATATTAAATATGTTAAATATTTCTTAAGATACTTATCTTAAAAAATCTATACAAACATACCTTCATGTCTTTAGACTAGAAGGTCATAGCTCATCTCTCTATAGTTTATTGCTATAGACTTCAAGTCTAACATAACATAATTCTAATATAAGACTTAAACAAAGCTTAATGAACATTTAAACCAAGAGAATATTTATTATCTCCGTCACATGTACAAACATTATATTGACTTAAGCTTCATAGTGATTTTTTTACGGGTATCGCTAGGCCCACTAAGTTCTTCAAATCTAGTTTTACTAGCCCATGAAAAGTGTTTCCAATCTTTCTATTCAAGATATTTTTCAGCCTCATCATTGGCGTCGTCAGTGGAGAACTGAGTAAAAAGTTAGTTCATTTATTTTTTTCAAAAGCTCCTTTCATGGATGACGAAACCTCAACGCAACGACAACTATGTGAGCAGCTATGTCTACGGCTACACTAATGACATGTTGGCGGCTAAGCCAATGATTATACCTTGATTACGCCCCACGTGGCTATGCCAGCGGCTATACACAGTGACACCCATGGTGACGCCCATAATTATGCCCATGGCTACACCCACAAACTACTTTTATGGTGGATTGTACACATAAAAAGTGTCACCAGAACTTGGAGACTCTGATGATGCATAAAAGTTAATATTATCTACTATAAATATTTCTTCCCCCATTCTTGCTATGTGAAGCCTTCAAAACATATATGTTTATCAAACTTAGGGACTCTGATGCTACATAAAAAAACTACACAAATATCTTACATAATATACACATCTCTATAAATATTTCTATAAATATTTGAGATATTTATATTTAAATATCTTAGATATTTCTTATTATAGTAAAACCATATGCATGTATCCAACTTTCACTTTGCTAGTTGTGATTTCTGTGAAAAGTGATTTAGCATTATTTTTCTGATGATCTCTAATCTCTTGTGTAGGTTGCGTACGTATATTACATATACAATATTAGGCTGTTCCTTACAGACAACTAACAAATGGAGGGCTACGTACCAAGACTCTTGACAATATAACTATTACAATGCTGTACGTTTCATAAATATTTAATTATTATCAATATGAGAATAGTTTTTAAAGCTAATTAATGGTATTGGATATAGGAATTGTGCAATGGTTTAGATCAGGGATTGATCATAAAATATATGTTCTAGCTACCTTCGGGTTCAAGAAATAGCTATAGTACTACACTTGACCACTAACATTAATTAATTAAGGAATGAAACATGTATCATAATCACAAGTGAAAAAAGGGCTCGCTGCTAGACTAAAGAAACAGAATCTTTACGTGGTTCTTCTTGACATTGGGAAATTGTCTGCACTTTTAACAGTTTTGAAGCAAATTCCAAATCTCCATGTACCATTGAATATGCAAAACCGAATTCCAACCAAATTTTTTTCCCCCTATTTCTTTCCAGCTAAGTTATATTCCCCTAGTGTGGTGGTGCAAACGCGGTCACAGCCAGATTTAATTGGTACTGGCTAGTAAATTAATTAGTCATGACAGCATGAGTGATTTGTGGTAAAATATGAACTCAATTTCCCTTCCTCACATGGGGTTTTTTGTACGGAAACCTGTTTACAAGAAGACCGGAGCTGGCATTAGCCCCTATTTATTGAAATTGAGGATCATCACAATCATGGATTTTGGAAAATAAAAGCCAAACGATGTGCCAAGTTGTCTGTGAGATGGTGATTCCATTCTTGTCACGAGCATCCGCGATGGCGACATAAGTTCCCCTGTCTCCAGTTGTAAGTAAATTTTCAAAGTTGACTGCACATGCTACACCTCTAGCTCGATTACACTACATTGACTGGACCTAAGTTACTTATACTATATATTCGAAAAATTAAAGAATATTATTAAATGAAACCCTATCAACTTGCTGTGAGTAAACACTACTGGCTTCGCATTGGACAGTTGTTATAAGATACACGTGCTGGTTAATTACAGCTTTTACAAGCAAAGTCACTTTGCAATTTGGGTTGTGGGAACAAACATCTTTTGCTTTCTTAAGTTGTGAAGACAAAACGTAACAAAGAAAAAGGATAAAAAAAATTAATTAATTTTAAAGAAGCATCGCATGGTTACCGTTTAGCAATTGATATAATCATGTATTATGGCTTTGGTAGCTTTCTTGAATAGAGTAAATGAGAAAGGATTGTCCATTTTGTGCAGTTCAAAATCTTTTGAACATCCCAATAAATCAAAAAACAAGCATACTTTATAGTTCATTAGATTAAGTTCTTGGATTAAAATAGTTATTTAAATCAATTAATTAATTAAGGATTTGATTATAATACTAAGAGAATTTAATTTGAGATCCAAATAAATAAATAAATAAAAAGTTTGGCGAGCCATCTGTTAAAGCTTTGTCTAACAAACAACATACGGCTAAAGTATTTAACATACATGCATGTAGAACATTTGATTAAAAGATTGACAGGTTTTGCTGAAAGAACAATATTTTAAAAGAACACAGTATCATGTTGAACTCCTAACCACATGTTTGTAACATGGAGTTTAAAACTTAACTGGATGTTAGATTCTGAACTTGGTTGTTGGAAGAGTCTTTTGTTTTTCTACATATCTAAGATTTATATATGATGTCTTTATAGTACTAGTCCTAAGAGTATATTTGCTTTGAATCCCATAACAACTACTTTGTAGTTAGGGGGGTCGATTACACTTTAAAAGTAATGAATTTTCAAGTTAAAAATTAACAATTTCAATTTTTTTTTATTGATATAAGGTGTATTTTTTCAACAATGTCACTGTCTTCATTAAATTGATAAAATTAAACATAATGTAGTAATAGATGTATATAAGTTAATTTTGGGTTTAAAGGGTATTTATTTAAGAACAAGTGTTAAAGAATTATATAAAATTATTCTTGAACTTCATTTAAAAATTTAAATTACTAGGTCAAGATGATCAATTGATATTTATTTATGTATTTCTTTATTTTTAAATTTAGATAACATGTACTAATTATAAATTAATAATGAATTGCGCTTCTTTTTAATTCTTAATAGTTAGGATATTTTTGAACTAGTTTTTTTATATCAAAGTTAGGCTGCCTATCCGTGATTTCTCCGCTAATACATATTCCTTGAAGATTTCTTTCTGGCAATATAAAAATTAATTCTTTTTTATTTTAGCAAAAACAAGCGAAAAGTTCTTTCGGACAATAGGCTCTCCAAGATCGTCATGAGAGGTAGGTAAGGGTTTGCTTAATCAGTTATATTTTTGAAAAATATAATTAAATGTAAATATCTGCAAGAACCCAACAAATTCTTTTTTCTGTAAATATATGCGGGGGGGGGGGGGGGGGGACAAACACAAATGCCTTGAAAAATGGCCAACATTTCGCCATGTCAGGGTGCGCTGGACCAACACCCTGGGAAAAAATATAATTGATAAACTAAGGAATTGTTTTGAAAAAAATCCAGTTGATATGATGGTCTTAGAACCTGATTAATTTCTTGTTTTTCTAGCTTTTACCGTTTTGCTTTAGAGTAACACGTCAAAAAATTTATTTGATAAGGATTTTAAAAATCAATTGCTTAATGTTTCTTGAGTGGAAGGTAATTTTTATAAAAAAAAAGTACTTTATAGGTATATTAATTTTCATTTAAAATTAAAATCAAGAGGGATTATTTCTTAAAGATTAAAGACTGCTTATTTTATTTTAAAAAATAACTTTGAATATTTTTAAATTAACTAACCTTGACCTCTTTTATTTTATACATGGTAATTAGCTAAAATTTAATTATATAGTTAATAACCTTATGTGTTTTAAGATTAACTAAACTCAGTTGTTTTATTTTAAATATATTAGTTTCCAACTTGAATCAATCTTAATTAATTTTTTTAATAGTTCTATTTACTTAAAAAGTATATGAAAAGCATACGATGTCTTGATCGTTGTTTATCTTTTGGTTATTTTTGTTATTATATTTAAGTGTTTTTCAAAGACAAAATCCTGTATTTAAGCAATTCATTTAGTTTTTTTAAAAAACTAATTTCTTAAGGAAAATATTTATAGTAAATCATCATTAGTTAAAATCGTAACAAAATATCTTATTGTTAAACATCTTAACGTGGTTGGTTCATAATACAATAAACATAGCCGAGGCTAAGTAGAGTTATGAAAACCAGCACAGAGTGAGAAATTTTTGGTAGCTCAAGATCACACGCGCCAACACTGTTGTAATCTGCATGGACTCTAGAGTATAAGGCCCGAACAATCTGAAAAGATGTGACATAAGCCATGACATAAGGGCTTCATTCTAAGTTTCAAGTATCTCTGGGCTTAGCAAGAATCCATGTCCAAGCTCTTTCTTGACTGTTTTTTTCCCCTACGGTAATGAATATTTTTGGATTAGTTTATACATTGATTAAAATTAAGAAACATTAAAAATAATTTTAATGGTGTATAGTATCAGTCTCTTAAATGCCGATTTCTAGATTTCAATTAAAAATAAATCATACTTTCTTACCATCAAATTAACTCTCTAAGAATTAAGCGTTCTTTTGAATCATATTTTCTTAAACATCATATCAACTCTCTAGAATTTTATTTGCTGTTTTTAAATATGGAGAAGAGAATTTGAAATTGTACAATGTTTCGAAAAACCGATTTGTTTTTTTTTTTGAAAAAAAAACACCAACTTAAATTGAACAAATAGCCGGGTAGGAAAACAAGTTCTTGCGAGCTTCACACCCTTTTCTACATTTCCAAAATTCCAGGCATGGTTTCCAATGTAAGTGCTTTGGTTTGGTATTGATTTCGCCTGTTTATTTTCGTGGTTTATTCTATTTTGATTTTTTAGATGGATTTTTATAATTTTAATATCAAAAATAAAAAAAAATATTTTAATAAATTTTTAATTAAAAAATATTATCTACCAATAAATCACATTACATTGGGTGAAATAAAGATATCTGTTATTACGTTGGCAGTCTAGCATTTCCTCCTTGAAAAACACAACCTATGAATACGTGGATTCAAATATGCTACTCTATTCTCTCAATGAGTCTCGAGCTAGTATGGCTCAAAATTCACAAGCCAGTAGATTTGAAGGAAGGCTTTTCATTGACTTGTGTATCTTGGATTGTCGCTCCTGTGAATTAGAGAGAGAGAGGGAGGGAGGGAGGGAGGGAGAGAGCAAATTAGTCATGTATGTTTGATAGGACTAAAAGGGAGTAGCGAGCAATACAAAGCAAACAGTCAATTCTTGCAGTAGCTGTTTCAGAATATGTTGCAGCGCCCATGGCGAGGAGAAATGTTTTGCAAATGTGAAGCGAAACTACAAGATGGAGACTTTTACGTGATGACATATATATGGGTCAGAAATTTGTATGCAAGACCTTCGCTTTATTGATCCAATCCCAAGCAAGGATGATATTTTAATTCAAAATCGGGCACACCAGAACACCGATTCTTTTTTGTTCTAAGCTATGTTCAAGCTCTCCACACCTTTTTTTTTTTTTTTTTTGGTGAAATAAGTGTTTTTTTATTATTAATATAAATTTCGAGTCCTGAAATTAATGATCATGTAAACTTTCAATAACCTTAAAATTTATAGGATTTAAACTGATAATTTTTAAACCTCAAAATTGAAACAAGATCATTTGATACAAGCAAAGTTGTTATGCTGCCCATTAATTAGCGTCGTTTTCCGTTTGGCTAAAGAAACAGGACATGGAGTTGCAATTTCAAAACTTCATCTTTAATTGTATCGAATATAACCAACCGATATTACCTAATGTCTTGCATTAATAGCGAACGAAATAAATTAGATGTGACATCCCACAGGTGAACTTGGATGTCATCCAAAAGGGCTTAGCTTTGGAATGGTCATAGTTTAAAAGAGGGAAAAACATAACCTTCATTTGCAGCTCGTTTCCGCCACCACTAAAAAGGTCAAGAAGAGACAAAATATCTTGCGTAGATATACTTAGCACCACCTGTCATGCCACCACCTTGCTCTCATTCCCTAAATTTCAAAAGCATAACCTCAAGGTGAAAAATTATAAATTAATTAGTTTCATGTAAAACAAAAAAATTTATAACTCTCGATTCCACAGTTCCCCTTCCCAAAATGTAGTAAATAACTGCAAGAAAAGAAAAAGAAAAAAAGGAGCAGAGACTAGCTAGAATGCGAGAAACCGTCCCTTTTTTTTGCTGATATCTATAAATTAAAACGAGAGAGAGAGCACAAGGCAGCTATCAAGTAGATGCTGATAGCCTGATACTACAAATTACGTCCAACATGGCACACGGCCTCATCAAACTCTAAGCAAATAAATACTAAGTTCAGGACCTCCAGGCCCATCAGGATTCATCATGTAAAATGCCTCTGAATCTTTTGACCCTACAACTCTCTCATACCTGGCTCTCATGTACATGATCTCCCCTATTTCGGACCCTGTTGCCCCATTCCCTGGTAAAACACCAGCTCCCATTGAAACTGGCTCCACAGCCTTCAAGACTTTCCAATCTTCAGGCCTACATTCACGTCTCGTTGCATGCCCACATTTCTTACCATTACAGTAAGTCCTCCATAAAGGCTCCTCTAGCAACTTCCCTGCTTTTTTACCTGCCTTCTTTTCACACTCTAGTGCAATTCTAACTAACCCAGAAGCCATTTCTCGGACTAGTATACTTGTTGGTGTTGCAAGCTCAATCAAGAAAGCTGGATTCTGTTTTGCATCTTCTTGAAATGAAAAATGAACATGTCCACGACGATACCCGAAAAGGGTACCTATCACTCTGGTACCTGAGTGATAGCCTGACCGGCCACTCAAAACAGTAAGAGCTGATCTGAGCTTAGAAACTGCCACAATCGGAAGGGTTTTTTTCCTTGGAGCAGGTTGAATTGCACCAGCAGGCAATGTGATTCTAAGCTCCTGATCATCTTTCAACTCTTCCGAACAATGTGAGAAGGAGTTGAAAGTCAAGATTTCCTCATCATCATCTTCTTCATCCTCGACAACTTTCTTTCCCCTGTTGAAGTATCTCCTGGAGAAAGAGAAAGAAGAGTCATGAGGATTCTTGGCCATTATTGTCTTCATATGGGAAAGAAAAGCTAAAGAACAACGGAAGAATACTATGGAGAGAAAGAGGTAATCAAGATAAAATGATAGAGAACAGATTTTAGCATATTTGCTTTTATCTAGTGGTTATGTAGGGTGAGTTCTCTTATTGTTTACTTCTATTTCTTTATTTTTGTCAGCCTTGCGGGACTAGAGAGAAGAGAATCCTGACAAAAGGAAGGTGAACAGCCCCACCTAACTAGAACAGGAAAGAAAGAATTGGTAGAGAATGGAGACAAGAACAGGGAGAAAAGGAAGGTGGAAATAGACATAAGAGGAGATTTTTTTAATTGGTGGGGGGGGATAGTGGAGCCTTATGGAGACGATGGGTGGTGTTACTTCTTCAATGCGTGGATGTTGAAGCTAGAGATAAGTCGGGGGTGTGGGATAGAAAGAGAGGGAGGCTTGAGTCGCTTGACTGATTACTCTGACTTGCATTGGAAACAGTTTTAAGGACAAGGTAAAGCGACACCAACCGTACCCACCATGGCCATCCCAGGTCCCAACCATGGGGGCTTGTAGTGCTTTCATCCTCCTACAACTCGCTCCAAAGCACGATGCACATGTACCCATGAGAGCCAGCATCGGAATTATAGAATAGTAAAAAAAAAGAAGATAAAATAACCCAATTTAAAAAAATATTCAAGGAAATAAGACGATTTATTGAGTTATAGAAGATGTTTATGATTCGTGAGTTATAATTGTTATATGCTATTCTATTAAATGGTAACATTTATGGACATATATAAGATTCAATAAAAAAAATAGTAAGATAGAAAAAAAAAATCATAAACATACCAAAACTTCAATGAAAATATTATTGGTATCATTGAGAAGATTTTGACGAGACAGATCCAACAATATCAAAAAAAATTATCAACAATGATTGAAATGAGCTACACGAGCGGCCAAAAGGAAAGCAATCCTCAAAACTTTTGATGTGCTCATGTAAAAGAAATTCTAAAGTTTTTGTGTGTCTTTTGAGTTATTTTATTTTATTTTCTCTCTTGTTTCTTCACAAATTACAAGGGGAAGAAGAGAGAAAACAAAGAAAAAAATGACTTCGAAGGCACATCAAAGCTCTGATGACGACATCATTGATGTCGTTGGAAAGATCTTGACAAGATGAATCCAATAATACTAAAATATATTACAAACATTGAACAGAATGGACCACACAAGTCGTCAAAAAATATCTAAACTCGATTTCTTTCATGGTGCTCGTGTAACCTACTCTAATCACCTATAAAAATCTTCTTTGATATTATTAAATTTATCTTATCAAAATCTTTTCATCAATATCACAGTATTATCATTAGAGTTCGGATGTCTCCAATTTTTTTTCCTTTTTTTCTCTGTTTTCTTCTCTTACCTCTCTCACATAGTGTCAAAGCAATAATCATATGTCTTATGCTACTTTTTATACTGTTTATTTTTAAAATATTTTTTACAGAATATTATCTTATTAATTTTTTTTATTATGTTAGAATCCCAAAGAACTCTTACTTTTCGTGCTGCGGGAATGATTATTATCCCGATGTGTAGTTGTAACAAGAGTTTCTAAGGTGTCATAAAGCCTATGATCTTCCTACGCTGATATCAATTCTCTTGAATACTGCCTATAAAACCAAGGAGTACTGGCATGTGCAGCCATATTCAGGGATAAGGTGATCAGCGGTTCGAAAGGTGAAAAATTCAACCTCATTGAAAAGATTTAATTTAATTTAATTTGTGAGTTTTTCAGTTCTATTACTTTGTATAGGTAAATGAGTTTTTAATTTACAATGGATTTTCTCAGTTTAGTTTGGTTCATGTTTGTATTTTTAAAAAAAAAAACCAAATTATTTTTTAAAACATTAATTAAAATTATAAAAAAAACTCAGTAGATCATTCAAATAAAAAAAATCAAATTAATTTTAAGGAATATTTCAGATAGTTGGTTAATTTACTCGCCCTGGTAATATTGCTTTGACATTATGTTTTCAATGCTAAATAAGTGCTTTTCAGTTAAATTCATGTTTATCATGTATTTTTAAATAACTTCACATAATTTTTAAAAAAATATTCTTCAATACAAGAATATTTTGAAAAATCACTCACAGTAGCACCAGAAACATATCACCAAACACGTTTGATTTTGCAAGTTTGGAAACCAATGAAACAACAATGTCAGAACTCTAATTCTACCATTTCAGCCCATACTTTTCTTTTTCTTTTTCTTTTTAAGAAAAAGATTAGATAATCTGGAAGATTTAATTCTACATTATCTGCAAAACTGCAGATGAGTCAATGATAGCTCACATGTGTTCTGTAGATAATTGACAAATACTGGAGACGGAAGAAGGTAACATAAATAAATCACAAATTCAGCTTTTTATGCGCACAGACTTCATGATAAGATCCAAAAAGAAGCATCAAGGTTTATGGCCGAGCGTCAGAAATAAGATTTCCTTATCTTTGTCACTTGAGTTCGGGCCTTAATATGTACGTCTGATATCCTCACAGTGTTTTACCAGCTTACTGGGTTTGCAGAGTGTTCAGTGGATCCGGAAATTAGTTATGGTGCGCGTAAGTTAACCCAGACACCCCGAGTTAAAAAAAAAAAATCCAAAAAGAATCTACCGAGAACCTTCACATGATGTTGATGATTATGAGTCCACTCACCAGGAGCTTGCGTTATTAAGTATCATTGTCAAAGTGATCCTGTCATCACCAGGAGCTAGATTTATTTGTTTTTCTTCCGTTCCATCATTTTGAATTTTCATGGCAAGTTCTGTACGAATTATTATTTTTTCAATTAATTTGTTTACATCCCTAAACATTTAGCTTCATTTAAATTTTTTTCTAACATTTAATTTCAATTGGTTTCTATATTAAATTTATTTATAATTCTTTTAATTGCTATTTATTTTATTTTATATTGATTTTTTTCTTTCAATTTCATCACTCAATATTTTATTTGATTATAAATCTTGTTTTTTTATTTTTTCAAGCCTGCATTTAATAAGGCCACTTTAACCTCATGACCCGGATCATACATCTTAAAGATTAGTTCGGGTCGACTTTGGTTTATTTTTAAAGCATTTTTTTTTCAAATATTTTTTTTGCTGGTAATTGTTTTTGCTTTGCTATTTATGGGGTCATCTCAATTTCATGTCCTAGGTCATGTGTTTGATTTGTCACCCGGGTTAGCTGCCGAGTTCACTAGAGGTTTTTTTTTTATCTTTTTTTATATGTTTCCATCATATTAGCAGGTGTCCATTTATTATATTTTTATGATGTGTTCATTTTTTTTATATTCTTTTGTAATTTTTTAATGTTTTTTTTCCTTTACACTTTTGTTTTTAAAAATTTATTCTACGCAGACTAAGAAAATTGTGTTTTAATAAAATAATTGCAACATTGTTTATTTTTTCAGCTACGTTAAAAATTAATTTCAGATCTCATATATTTTTATTAATACATATTATCTTTATTATATTTTATTACATATAAGCGCCAACTTTATGATTCATGGTTATATATTTTACTTGATGAAAAAAACGAGTTAATAACAACTATACATTATTTTTTTGTGTTGAAAAAAAAAATTATTCAACCTGCAGTTAGACGTGTTGAATAGATGCATTAACACTTTGTTTTTTTTGTATTTATTAACACAAATAGTTCTTATAGAATTTTTAATTTTTAATTAGAATTTTTTAAAAAATAAATTTAAAAAATTGATATATTTACTCTTTATTTTTTTATCCAAATTTTTTTTTACGTGGTCAGTATTTACTAGAAAAGGATGTGATGGCTAGATAGGGTGGCTTCCATGATTATCTTCCTGTGTTGAATTTCAGGGAGTAAAAAGAAAAGATCCCTAGGTGCTGCATAAAGACATCTGAGAATTTTGTCTCACATGCTTGAATTATATGTTCTACATGTGATGGACAGTATCTTCAAAGTCCAATCTTGATAAATTTTCTGTTTGCATTATTAGTCCACCGATCATCCACATGAAACATGTTGCAGAGACAGATGCCACAGTGCCTTGATTATTTATTTATTTACTGGATAAATAACATTAGACCTCGAATCTTCTGTTTTTTTTTAAAATAAAAAATAACCTTACTCATGAACCTTCAAATTCATGGTTTCATTTAGTAAAATCTAACCCTTTCTTTTGTTTGATTCCATGGTACCGACCAAACCACGGATCAACTAACTATGATCTATAACCCAACAACTTTAATGCGGTCCAGATTTAGATACTTAGTCACAATTTCCTTGGACAACTATCTAGCTATCACTCGAAAAAGGACCTCATCATGGAATAAAACAAAAAAAAAAGGAGGGTTTGGTCGCCACAAGATGGACTTGAGTGAAAGAAATAGCTAAACCACCAAAACGCTACTGAGACAAATGTCCATAGTTCATTCTGATTGGATAGTTCTTGACTTTTTTTGATCAAATATTCTATATGTATCAATTATACCAAATTCAGATGGAATTGTGGTAAGAACTGAACGACTACTTGTGTCGTAAACTGGTGAGATGCTATCCCACTGGTGGTTTAGTCTGTGTCCGTGCTCGCTTGAATAATTTGGAGCAAATTATAATTTAGTCCCTGTATTTTTTTATTATCTAGCATGCTGGTATTTTTTATTTCGAAGATCACAAATCAGTCATTGATTGAAACTGATCATCAATCTTTTTTCAGAACTCCCATGCCCACCCTTTCAAAATGCCCTTCTAGTTTTATTTGTAGTGGGTAGGTTTGGAAAAACTTGCTAGAAAAAAATAAAAATATACTAATATAGAGACACAATGTGAGGTTTTAAATAGAAAGGGGTTAGCTAATTATTTAGTTTAGAGGAGGGGACTGAATAACAGTTCACTCGAACAATTTTGGATTTTCACAGATCCAGGCTTCGCTAGCGGCTTCAATAGAACTACAACGAATGAAAGAAAACGTGAGCATGGCTTAAAGCCATGATAACCATGAAAAGGAAAACTCTGTGCATCATGAAGGACCACTCAATTTATCAGGAAGAGACCTTTCAAAACTCGTGCTGCCTGGTGTTGGAATTTTACGTGTTGGTCTGTGCGAGTAATCAATCACGGCGGGACAAACTTAGTTTTCCGTAATCTGGCGACCCACCATTTCCATGTTCCATTTAATTATTACCCTCCCTTGAACACTCTTGCTCATATTAGTGGCCTGAGGTGAAAACTGCTTAGGATCAAGTTGACTTGCTTGTTGATTTGTTCATCAGAGGATTGTCTGGAATGAATGCGTATTAGGGCGTGTCATTTAATAGATGTCCTGTTCTGGTCTCCTGCAGGTATTCCATCAGTGCGTATCTTGATCCCAGAAGGTTAATTTGGTTCCCATCTTTTAATTAAATCCTGTCTTCCAGATCTGATTAAACATTATGTATAGGGAGAAGAACCGAACCAAGTAACATAGCTTGAAACTTAGCTTTTCCCAGTATGAGACAGGAGACACATACAGCATTAATATTAACAAAAAAAAAAAAACCCAGGAAAACATTGTCTGCACAGACACAATACACCGTGAATTGGACTAGTTTTTTCAGATATTAAATCACTTATAAGGGTACTCTAAACATTAGATTAATTATAATGATAATTTTTAAAGAAAATTTAAACATTTTTATTGACTGATTTCGTGCCAGTCTTATTCTGTAGTGTATATAAAGTAAAACATAATTTTTTAAACTAGGAAAAAGAACAACAAAATAGTGTTTGTGAAGATCAAAGTGATTTTCTGCTTTATTTATTCACAATTAATTGTTTGAACAAACGATCACATACATCAAGTTTAAAATCGATGAAATAACTGTGATTCATTAATTGATCTACGTAATTCTTAAGAATTGAAACTTTTATCGATGCATGCGCATAATCATGGAAACCAATAATTACTTTAATCGTCGATTAGGTCAAAATTCAAAACAACCCAGAGATTATAAAACCATACAACAACTCGGATTGTGTACAAATATAGAGATCAATCTAACCCCATTTTTTATTTTATTGTTTTGGTGTTTTGCAACAACTACAAGGTAGTGCAACGAGCAGATTCAAGTCCAACTGGTGCTTAACGGGTGGCACTCAAATTCAACAATTAAACATCTAAACGACCATCTTGAATCCATCTACTGTGTCGATCTCTCGAATGACACGCGGTCTTTCAAAAGATTTAACAAAAATAATAATACGCGATGACGGATTCAAGTCTAGATCTCTTAGCCAATCATTTGAGAAAGTAAACAATGTATAGCAAGCAGAAAGTCTCTAGCAGCAACTACACGATCAGAAATGGATGGAAGCCATCTTGCAACAGCTTTTCTAATGGCCAAAACAATGGCCTTGGGAGGCTGTCCCACTCGTACCAATCCCAGCCATCACACTTGTCAGGCTCGAGATTTTGAGGCAGCTGGTTAGGATTGGCCAGGACTGCTCGCAAAAGGATCATAATATAATGGGATGGCTCTGCTCCCTCATGGAAGAGGTTGTTGGTAACTTTAAGGACCTCTATGTTGTCAATGTCCAGACCCGTTTCCTCCTTCACTTCTCTTGCAGCACAAGCTTCAAAGCTCTCACCTGAAAACCATACGAATTGGTAGTGTAAAAGATTCTATTACTAAAAAATTCCACGCATTGATATTCTAAAAGAAAATGGATTTGCGGGTCGATTACAGTATGAAAAACTAAAAGTATTTCCATATGACCCAAAAGATGAGCTGACTGGGTGATTTTCACTGATTATTTGTGAATTAACTTGCTAGTTTTCAATGACATAACCCTGTAATTTTCCCCTTGCAACCAATCTGCTCTCGCAACCACTCACCCCATTCGGGGTAGGTAAGGGAAGAAAAAAACCTAGTGGGGGTAGGTAAGCAAAAACAAATATTAAAAAAAAATAACCAGTATTACATTTTCTTTTTTCTTTTTGTTTTTTTTTTTAAAGGTTTATCTTTCTCCTTGGTCATCTAATTTATTTTTAAGTGATAGCATATGATTTATATGAAGAAGTAAAACAATTAATCAAGATTCAACAAGACAAATTTAAAGAAATCTGCAACTCATGGAAAGACAAACCAAACTCGAGGTGGCCACCAGGGAGAGCGAAAGCAGAGTTGCAAATGGTGGCGCGCCGCCAGCCCAAGAGCACAGATTTTCCCTTCAAAACGAACACCACTACCCCAACTCTTGGCACTGGTGCCTCCACACGTCCAGCCTCCTTTTCCACGCCGCAAATTACAGGTCTCAAATGACCGACCCTCTTGCTTTCTCCGTTCACTTGTTTCTTGAAAATATTTCGGTCACCAAAGCTTGTTGGAGGATGAAGTATTGAAGACAATTGAGAAAAGGATAGTGCAGAACCAGCTGACAGGGTTTTGCAAGATGGGAACTGAAACTTGTTTGATGTTGTTAAGGATCTTTGACCCCCCAGCCCATGGAAAATGGAGGCCATTTGATTTGTTAGCCCAAGCTTCCCAGTAATCGAAAGATTAGAAGTGTTCAAATGAACGACGCGCAAAAGAGCTTCACTGCTGCAATCTATAATTTTTTTGTTCTCAAGAAAAACATGCTATACCATGTTTAGAACTTTAAACACAAAAAACTGTGCGACAAAAGTTAGGCCACTGGCGTACAAAAACCATACTGTCACGTGTAAAACCGATGGTTACAAGGTTGCTTTCACCAAAACTGTACTCAATCCTGGTTTGGTACAGTAGATACTTGGCGTTTTAGCTGGGTAAATTTTGAAATTTTTTTATGTTTTCACTTTGAAGTACTAACATTAAAATATTTTTTAAAAAAAATATATTATTTTTATAAATCTGCAAACAAAAAAACATTATGATATTCTCACGCACCCCAAAAAAGTCTGTTATGTTCACTGCAGGACCGCCAAGTTGTTGTTGCCCCTAAGTCTATGCTTGCATTCAATGCTTTTTCTTCATTTTCTGAAATGGGAATGGTATCTATTGCATTTAAAAAAGGCCTGAGCCCATTACAATTCTCGGGACTCGACTTTACAAGGCTTTTGAGAGTTTAGACATCTGGACTGTGCAAGAGCTTGGCATTGAAAACTTCAACGCAAGTTCCGGGCAATAAACTCAATGGCCCAACACCTCGGGATTTTAACAGAGGCCGAGTCTAAGAATATTTGTACGGATAAGATGAATAAAATGCGAATTAGATTTTAATTGAATAATCAGGTTCAAATCT